>NC_056739.1:1943815147-1944090312 GCF_019279795.1 Protopterus annectens | reverse complement strand
TAAACAAGAATAAGTTTTCCCATTGAGCCATGACACAATTGGCAAATGCTCCCCCACATGGGGAGCCCATAGCTACCCCTGACGTCTGCTTATAAGTTAGACCATTAAAATTAAAAAAACTATATTTTAAAATCAACTCTAATAAAGTTTCAGTTATATATATGATATTCTGCTCCACCTTTCTACTTTCCAAAAATCCCCTCAGCCATTCTAGTCCAAGCTGTTGTGGAATGACTGTATATAGATCTTTTATATCTACAGTCAAAAAAATAATGTTAGGGTCAAAAGGTATTTTACTAATATTTTCAAGGAAATTCCATGAATCCTTGCAGATTTGCTTTTCTTTTTTAATAAGTGGCTTAAGAATAGTATCCACATATTTAGCACAAGCTACCAATATAGACCCTCTACTATCTACAATGGGTCTAAAAGGGGGTTTGCTAATAGACTTATGGATTTTTGGGGCCCCAAAAAATGATGGCATTCTGGGTGCCAAGACATTCAAGTAGGTGTGTATATCAATATCAATAAAATCTTCTAAAAACAAATCTTCAATTGTAGCTTTAATCCTATTATGGGCTTTATTCACCTCATTCAAACTAATATTCTCATAAGGCCCCTTATTCAAATGTGAAGTTAATTCCTTAACATAATCTATCTGATTCATAAAAATAAGGCCATTCCAATTGTTGGGTTTCATAAAGCGTATATTACAGTTCTGGATTAACGTAAGAAAATCACGTTGCTCTACTGTAATATTGAGATTATTTTTAGTACTACACCCCTTGTTAGCTGCCAAAAATCTTAAATCTAGTTCACACACCTTCTCAAATGTTTTCAAATTATTAACTAAAGGTGGGTTGAACAAACTAGCTATTCTAAAAGGGTTGACAAGCGATGAACCCTTACCCAAAACAGTTGTCAAGTTTAATTTACGTACAAAGAGCTTGAGGTCAATTATTGTCTTAACAAGGTCCATACGAGTATCCGGAACAAATGTCAAACCTTTTGAGAAGGGTTCAACACTGCGATGCTTTACAAATGTTTTTTACTCCAGAATAAGGCTCATTTAAACAGTTGTAAGCATGTTTAAAAGTGTTTGTGTGACATTATAGCAGCGGTTAACACAGTTAAACAAACTTTGTAATGTATAACCTGTGCGTGCAAACACGGCCACATCCGCTAACTACTCAGGATATATACATGTCAGTGAAGTAACATGTCACTATGTGCTGAAATAACATTACATTCTCTGTTAACTGTACTGTCCAGCACACATGGGTTTATATGGGTGTTTCGAATGTTTATTATACAGATGATTACTACCTATATATGCAAGCTGTGGTTAAGGTATACTTTTGAACATGATAAACATCCCTGCCTTTATCAGGATTGGAACCTCGAATGCACAGATACTATGCAGATGCTGTAACCATTACACTGTTGACATTAACGTTGCTTCCGCCTATTTCCTATTTAGATGATTTCTATGTGTAAGCTAGGCTAAGCAAAGGGCAGAGGCCCCCAAACTCACTGAGCTTCATGTACTCTTGAAATAACAACATATAACAAATGTACTGTGAGACAATACATTACATTCCTAACTACATTAGGCATAGCCCCTCACTGACACACTTCAAGGGAAACCTTGTTGTGTGAATGGGTAATAGAATATACACCCCTGGGATCATGTGTCCTAGAACCATACAGCCAGGGAGTGGGGGAGCCTGTCCAGTTTGATAGCTGCGAGACCTGTTGGGGGAATTGAATGGTGTTGAATTGTCACATTAACATGCCCTCTTTAGATTACTAAGTGCCCCTATCACCCTCCACAACCCCAGTCTTCAACAGCTTCCAGCAACTCTGCCTGGAATTGCTTCATTGGCTATGCTTGACAGAGGCTCAGTTACTTCATCAGTGGTGCGGGGAAAGCCAACACACTGTAACTATGCTTTTAATTGCCCTTGGGCAGATAGGTAGTAGGCTATCTGTGAACCTCTAATGTGCAGGCCATCACAGCCATAATATGTAAATAAACAGACCTTCAGATCACAATATACAGTGAGAAATCACCATGTAGTCAGGAAACAGTTAAGTACAGCAAGAACATAGAGAACACTGATACTTAGTCACTCCAAAAGCCTATCTTGGAAGCTAGAAGACTTGTATAAGTTTAAGGTTTTCTATTGCTTACCAGTAGGTTACCTACAGGTGAGATGAAAAACAAGCACAGATGGGAAACATGCATGCAACGATACCATACCGGCCTATGTGTCAGCCTTAGGCTTTGGAATACTGGCCAAGGCTATTGGCGCCCCCATGGTGCCTTATTTAGGAGAGTCTCAAAGGTGAATACCAGCTCCGTAAACAACACAATCGCAGATTCAATGAGGGTTATGCTACTCAACACCAGGGGTTGTGATCACAACATATATGCACTCACAGCACTCCTCAGGATGGACAACATCAACATCTGTGCAGTAACTGAGATCTGTCTTAAGGCTCCTGAGAGCACACCAGCACTACCAGACTACAACCCATACCACACATTTCAGCCACAGAACATGGACTGACAGACATGGAGGGGCTGTATCCATATTCATCAGGGATACCTACACCTCCAAGTTAGTGGGGCAGCATGATACCTCTGAGATCATCCATGTGCAGCTAACATCAGCCACAACTGCAATGTAAACTGTGGCCTGCTATGGATCACCCTCCATGACCCAGGACCACCACTCCACCTACCTGGAGACAGTGGAGAACATGACAGTCATAACGCACACCCTGGCATTGGTCGATATCAACTACCATACCATTAACTGGGAAATTTACTCCGGTACTCACTTCCAGGCCCAGCGCTTCCTGGAATTTATCACCTCATATGCCCTGTATCAGTGGTAACCTCCCTAACGTGGGGTGGAAACTACTAGAAGTGGTCATCACCATCATGGGCAACAGGTGCACCACAGCAGAGGTTAACCGGTCACTGGTTAGATCTGACCATGAATTATTCACTGTTTCCACACCCAAGCATCTCCTCCACCCTCGGATACCACAGTGTATACCTTTCCTACAGCTAAATTTATACTACTAGTGACAGGGGTGGGGGGTTTCACAGCCCCCAGCTAAGGGGAAACACTGCTCAAGATACAGACAGATTTACAAATGGAGTCTATAAGCACCTACATGGTTGTATGGATCGTGCCATCACTGGTAAACCAAGACTCACTCCTCCTAGACAAGGACACCAGTCTGGTGGACCTCTGCAATAAACAAGTTATACTACAGAAGTAGGACAGTGTTCCAGACAAACAGCAAATCCCATGAAGGGCAGACATCCGTGACCACTATTAGTATGATATGTAGGTCCCTCATGACATCATCCAAGGCTAACATCAGCAGAAGAATATGCAAGGATTTGAAAGATAACCACAAAGCCTTCTTTGGTTATGTCAAGGATCTACATGGTGACACACAGATTTGCACTGTGCCGGTGAAATATAGCACACAATATGCTGACTCTACTGATATTGCCAACATCCTTGCAGATACATTCAGTGCATACTTCACCCCCTAAAGAGCCCACAACACTACCCGAAAGGTACAGTATCCCACACATCAGAGACACACAGGTGGAAATGTCCCTCTCTAACAGAAGAACACAGCATCAATGGAGGCAGATGTTGTCCCAGACTGCATCTTGCAAACTGTACAAGACAACCTGCCCCCACCTAATTAAGCTTTCCTACCTCAGCCTCTCCACAGGCTACATGCCCATACAATGGCACGTGGCAATGGTTATTCCACTCCATCAAGGTGGAATCACAACTGACCATGGTAACTACCACCCCATAAGCCTGACTAGCCTGGTCTGCAATGATATGGTTTGCATCCTCATGGCACTCATTAACAAAGACATTGGTAACCTCCGAACACGTGACCCAACCCAGTTCAGCTTGGTTGAGTGTAGTTCATGCCTACTGAACCTGTTTGACATCTTGCATACAGTCACCAAGACGTTAGATGATGGGGGAGGTGGTTCACACATACTACCTGGACCGCGCCAAGACTTTTGACACCATGCCCCACTCAGGTATTATTGATAAACACACCAGCCTGCACATACACCCATACATCACAGGTTGGGTTGCCAACGGGCTTACACACAGAATCCACATGGTACGACTAGTGGTCTCCAGGTCCAACTCTTGACCAGTCATGACTGGTGTCCGACAGGACTCAGTCCTGGGAGCCCTATTGTTTGGCATATACATCTCATAGGTACAGGCAAACACAGGTGGACTACGGCAGACCATGTTTGGTAATGACTGCGAACTGGGAGCCATGACTGATAGTCCAGCTGACACAGACATCCCTCAAGGGGCCTCACAGAGAATGTCACAGGGTGCCAACGTCACAGTCTCCAGCCAAGTACCACTAACTGCATGGTCATTCCATTGTGGAATTGGCACCCACATATTAACACATAAGTGGCAGCCACTTTAATACGGACGAGGTAATGGGGTATCTGGGGACTAAAGTAGATAGTGATCTCCCATTTGACAATCATATCTCCACAGTAACACTTAGACAAACTGATAAAAGGAAACTAAATAAGCAAAAATGCTTTGGTAGTACTAAGATATGGAAAAAAAGCCGATGAATCTAATAAATACAAAACAAATTTATTGAGCCACAGAGCAAAAAAATCAAGCGCTTTCATCTCCTCAGTTAGGGAACTTTATCAAGATACAGCATGCCCAAAAAGCAACACCTTTATGTCATAGAATTAATTAGTCAAAGAAATGTAAACCAATCACATTCATTACTACTTAGGGTTTGAAATGCATATAGTACATTATTTAAAGGTGTATTACACCAAAACAGTCACATTTAAAATATAATGCTTGCATTAAGCTCGTACTGCTACATTATATTAAATAAACATTAACAATCTTGCATTTATACCAGATAACAATACATATTTAAAACATTAAAAATATAAAAAATATATATATGAATATTCATTATAGTACATTTAATCCAAGGTTAAAATGCATAAAGTTAATGTATATAATACATGTATATAATACATGATTGATATATATATATATATATATATATATATATATATATATATATATATATATATATATATATATGTGTGTGTGTGTGTGTGTGTGTGTACAAATGAGGGAAGGAATGCATATAAAATAAATATACGATATGGAATATGACATATTAAATATGAAATATGAAATGTGTACTGTGTGAAACATAACCTTGTTCACAAAACATGCTATGAAATTGATATATAAAATTATATTTTAAAATCACATATAAAAACATCTGTATGGTATAGTAACCATACATATAAAAGCTTTAAAATAAAGCAATTAAGACTTTTTACATTTACCTATGCTATAAATAAGAATGATGAATAAATAGTATGCACTTGTGTCTTTCGGCTTTTCCCAGTTAGGGGTCGCCACAGCAGAACTTCTGTCCGCTAATGATTGAGTGATGATTTTTCAGTTTCCTTTCCGTTTTTCCAATATAAAACAGGAACAATCACAACAGAAAGCACAGTAAACAACTTTTTCTGTATGACAAAAACACTTTTTCTTTAAAACTGCTCTAATGCCATTAATATTGAATGTATTGCCTTCCATTATATATTGGCAATAGTTATAAACACCACACTTTATCATACCACCAACAGTTTTTGGGTATTTTTCTCAAAAATGTTTTTCAGGGACTGGCCTTTTCTATACACTACAATAGGTCTTTCACTTATACATTGTCTAACCTCATTACATGAGGATAGAATAATCCAATTCTTCTCCAAGATTCTCAAGATATCTTTACTTGCTAAATTGTAAGTGGTGATAAAGGCAGATCTATAATTAACATCTGCTGATGCTGGTTTGTTTAATAACATAATGTTATTGTTGTTTGACGTCTCATTACAAATGGTATAATTTCCAGTATCAATAATCAAATCACTGATATATTGTGTGGCATCAACTTTTAAAATAGCTTGAAAAAGGCCCCTTTTATTAATTACTTCTAGCATCAAGTTATTCACAAAATCAAATGGGTATTCCCTTTTTAAAAACATGTTTTTCAAAACGTCACACTCATTAAGGAAAGAGTCAAAGCAAGATACCATCCGGGCTGCTCTCACAAATTGACCCTTAACTACTGCTCTTTTTTGTTTATAGGGGTGTGCACTGTCAAAATGCAAGAAACTGTTAGAATAAGTTTATTTTCGATGAATTTCTGACACAAATTTCTTCAAATCACTGTCCTTTACCAATTTAACATCCAAATATGAAATTTCATCTGTACCAACAGTATAAGTGAACTTCAAAAAAGATGTTGAGTTATTAATGTAAGCTATAAATTCATTGATGAGATCTCTTGGACCATCCCAAAAAATAAAAATATCATCCAAGAATCTTACATACATTCTACAATAACCATAAAAGTGGGATTCAAATACGAATTTCTTCTCCCACTGCAACATGACCATATTTGCATATAGGCCCCCACATGGGGATCCCGTTGCAACTCCTACTATTTGAATGAAGAATTCATTGTTGAAAAATATACAATTGTTTTTTAAAACTAATTCAAATAGCTGCTCATATATGTTGATTTTGGGCTGTGGTATTTTTTTTCAAATAAATAATCACATACCCACTCAATTCCGATATCATGAGGTATAGAAGTGTAGAGATCTTTCACATCAATGGTTACAAATAGGCCAGTCTCACTATATTCAAGGTTATTGATGCTCTGTAAGAAATCCCAAGAGTCCCTACAAATATTCATTTCCTCTGTCACATAACTTTTCAGATTGATGTCTAAATATCTAGCTATGGGGTATGCGATAGAGCCACGTCCGTTAACAATGGAGCACATTGGTGGATCAGACATATTTTTATGCATTTTGGGTAACCCAAAAATACATGGAGTGATAGGGTGATAAACAGATAGAAAATTTAACTCTTCTATCGATAAGGAACCTTCGATAAACAAATCATTCAATTCATTCCTGATCTTGTTATATGTTCCATTTAGTTCATTTAAAGTAATTTTTCTATAGGTATCATCTGATAAGTTTTTTTCATCCTTTCATTATAGTCACATGTATCCATGATAATAATGCCACCACCTTTATCAGGTTTTATAATCCTTACATCCTTATTACATCCTAGCTTGTTTAGACCATCAATTTCATCTTTACACAGATTAGGAAAATGAGCCTTCTTGTCTAAATTCCTAACATCAACTTCACAGATTTTGTCAAACATAGCCAAGGAAGGGTGTAAGGGTGGGCTGTATGTACTAGAAATATGCAATGAATTAAATACATGTTCAACAGATTTAAAAAGGACATTTAAATTCAACTTCCCGACAAAATGTCTGAGATCCACAAGTGTCTGTGCAGTGTCAAAGTTCTTCATAGGGACAAATGATAGTCCTTTAGACAGTAGATCACAGTCATTCACATTGATTTGAATAGAAGAAAAATTGTTTACATTGACGTCACCTTTTGAATTCTTTAAGACAGAACAGTTTTTCATAATGTTTTCTTGTACAATTAATTCCATCCTTGACACCCGTCCCTCCCTCCCCCCTCTGATAAAATGATTGACCTCCCCGACCTCTGTTCGAGGTTGTTTGCCCCTGTCGGTTCTGGTTCTGGTTGTACCTCTCCCTCAGTCTCTCTGACCTCCTCAATGGAGGAAAGTTCTCCTGATCTAAAAAAGATTCCTGGTTGCTTTCACCAATAGTATTATGCTGAATGTCAGTGTTCCAAGCCTGTGACCGAGGGGGTGGGGGTAAGCAGTATTAGTGCTGTAATGTGTTTTACCCCTTTCAGTTTTTTTCATTTTCCTATTTTTAATGGAAATTATCTCTTGTTCAATGCTTTTAAAAATTCTGTTATAGTCAAAAATGTTACTAGTATGTGTGACATCCTGCACAATCCTCATACCCAGTTTGGTAGCTTCCTTAATTAAATCAGTTAATTGGAGTTCATTGTGTTTAATTACAAACTCCATGTATTCAAAACCATGCCTGTCAAACATAGCCAGTAATTCTTTATGAAAGCCAGAACCATCCATCAATCCTGTAGGAAAGCGCCACATGTGCAAACCTTTAGGAACCAGTTTCAGCCTTAGACATTCTTTAAAATAAGCATTGTCCAATTGTGTTTTCTTAATTTTTAATAAAATATGATCAAGTTTGTGTAAATTACTATCATAAGAAACAGTACTTACAGGATCATTTGTTGAAAAAGCCGTTTCCTCTCCCAACCAGTCATTCATGTTGATGGGATCCCTTGAATTATACAGAACTCCTTCACGGGCATTAACTCTAGCTGTGTTGCCACTGTTTGCAAAATGCTGGTCTCCACTTGTAGAATGTGAAGCAGTCGACCCTCCTGCTCCATTATTTCACGTTTCTGTGTTGTTCACTATCCTTTCTCCTCCTGGTGTAATAACAGCATTTCCAGAATTCAAAAAGTTAGAAAAAGAGCTTTCCTCAATGACACAACTGCCTCTACTCGCTGTGACTTTCTGGTTAGGTCCCCCATTCAGAGCTGACATCACCCGGGCATGCTCAATGCAGTCAAGCCTCTGTGTGATTCTTTCAAGCTGCTGCAGTATAGCTTCAACTGATTCACTCTATGGCTGTGAGAATAATGGCTCTGAAGATTCCAATCCCTGTTCCTCTGATGCCGTAACACAAAAACACTCAGACAAACTGGTAAAAGGAAACTAAATAAGCAAAAATGCTTCAGTAGTACTGAGATATGGAAAAAAAAACAATAAATCTAATTAATACAAAACAAATTTATTGAGCCACAGAGCAAAAAATCAAGCACTTTCGTCTCCTCAGTTAGGAAACTTTATCAAGATACAGCATGCCCAAAAAGCAACACCTTTATATCATAGAATTAATTCGTCAAAGAAACGTAAACCAGTCACATTCATTACTACTTAGGGTTTGAAATGCATATAGTACATTATTTAAAGGTGTATTCAACAATGAATTCTTCATTCAATTAGTAGGAATTGCAATGGGATTCCCATGTGGGGACCTATACGCAAATATGGTCATGTTGCAGTGGGAGAAGAAATTTGTCTTTGAATCCCACTTTTATGGTTATTGTAGAATGTATGTAAGATTTCTGGATGATATTTTTAGTTTTTGGGATGGTCCAAGAGATCTCATCAATGAATTTATAGCTTACATTAATAACTCAACATCTTTTTTGAAGTTCACTTATAATGTTGGTACAGATGAAATTTCACATGGTGGAAGAGACGCATATTGCTGGCCAACTCCTCCTGCATTCGGGGGAAGTATATGTGCTCATTGGCATGTGGTGATATGGCATCCAGGAAGTGGTGTAGTACCCTGGATGCTGATGCTTGTGAGATCCCCAAGATATCCCCAGTTGGTCTTTGAAAGGTACCTGTAGCTAGTATTCTCAGGCTTACACATACCTTCGTATCCACTGGGATGTGTTCCCCTCTGTTTGTTCTGGCTCTAAGGTGTGGCCGACACAGCTCCACAAGTTGCTGTAGGATGTCCCTGTCCACCCTGTAATGCTCTACTATGTTCAGATCATGTAGCACCTGGCAGGTTACCCTGGGTCTAAACAATCTCCTCCTCCTCTGGTGCCTGAGGTGGTCATGTGCATCATCTCCACACCACCTTCAGTCTCCAACACATGCTGGTGGATCAAAGCTATGGCAGCCACTAACATGTACATAATAAAAGTTCCCCATCTGTATACACCACTGGTGCAGAGTGTATGGGAATACACAAATGTGTGTGAGGTGCTTTCACACTTTATAGTATTGTGCTATGGATGCTGCTGATGTAAGTGAGTGTGTATGAGCTATTCCTGCAGCATGTCTTAATTATGGGTTTTGCAATGAGTACTGCAAGTGTGGGGCCTTTACTGTGGAGATCTACTTGCCTGCCTTGATTAATTTGTTGCCCTTTAATTCACTTTTAGACCTTGTTTTGTACTTTCCCTACCCAGTCATGGCAAAATGTGCCTTGTAGCTGATAGACTGCAAATCGGCTTTGTTCTGCTTTGACACTTTACTGTTTTCTTTGCAGCCCAGCCCTTCCCCTTTCCTGTTCTGCATGTAGCTGCTTGCAGCCTTGTTAGCTGTTGTCAATGGCCCACTGTAGGCTCCAAGGTATTAATTAGTCATTTTTACTCCAATTTCACTGCAACACACCCCTCTCTTGATGTCATCTTTATCTTAAGGGCATACCTCAGTGTTATAATGCTACACTGTGAGGTGCATCCTTACACCAGCAGGGAATCTGCAATTCACTATTACTCCTCTCATTTGCATGGCATTGCCTAGTAATTCCTAGCTACTGCGCATAACACTGCCACTACCCCTTAGCAACCCTTGTGTCATAAGTATGGTGTAGCATGGCTGTCATTGACTATTATGGGGAAATCGTGATATGTGTTTCATTGCGGTTTTATTCTATATATTTATATATTCCTTGCGATCCCCTTTGCGCACCGCTTCCCTGCCCTTACACGTCACAATAGTGCGACTATATATATTAAATGTTAATTTTATATTTTGTACATTTTTTTATGCCAATGGCTATATATTTAGCCATTGGCATATATTAACAATATAATACATGTGTTTGGTCGGCTGTCATGGCTCCGATTTTATGTTTGCAAAAATGTAAACCGTTTTCTACGGTTTACATTTCTGCATGTTTACACTATGCCTGCACCACTTTCTCAATCACCACATACCTTCATTTGCATGCTACACTGCTGCACATGGGGTAATTAGCATACAAGGCTCGGGAGTTGTGCGGGTGTAGCATACGCAGGTAGTGCACGTGGAAACAGCTCGTACCTGAATCGCTCAGCGGCCATATTTGGTGTTAAAACGCCAACGCTACGCCTGCACCTGGCGCAAGCTTCATGAATCCCGCGGACAGACTTTGTTTAATAATAATTTGTTTAATAAGAAGTACCACATCATTATTAATTTTATTAATTTAAAGTGCATAAGATTTAAATTATTAGGACATTTAGTAGGTAGGCCAGTTAGTACCAGCTCGAATATCACACTGATAAGTATGGGAGGAAGGGGTTTGAATTTAACATGTATAACAATGCAGTTTGTTCTGCAACAAAATAAACCACTCCCATACCTGATAACAGGTATATAGTCAGAAAGTTTGGGATGAAACTATGATTCTGTTTATTTTTTGTTTTGTTTGGATCGCTTGTTTGTGTGCTTAATAAAGGATTTTCAACTGGAAACAGACTATCTACCCTGCTTGGATTACTTCTGAATACCTACTACAGTTACTAGTTCTGTATAATATTAATTATATTTCAAAATAAGTTTTTATTTTTTGATTTAGGACATTTTTAAGTTTGCTTTTTCTATTGCCATTTTCTAATTTTTCTGCTTTTTAATATATAATGATTAACTAGACACATGGGAACTGAAAAACTTCCACACAGAGAAGTTTCTTACACTATCAAGTTCAATTCCCAGAAGCAGCAACCTGCTTTTATTACAAGATATCTTACACTATGAAGTTTAATTCCCAGAAGCAGCAACCTGCTTTTATTACAGGATAGTATTTCTAAAGTATTAGCTATAATACTGGATAACATTAACAATTCGATACTGGTAACTGCACTTATTATTGAAAAGCATATATCCAAACATGCATAGTCAAGTAAATGTTTCCATTTCTTATATAACAGCATTGTGAATGGTTGATTTTATGACACATTAATGCCTTCACATCATATCAGGATGTGTTAAAGTTGAAGCTATTTATGTGTCATATTTGTTTATGTATTGAAATAATAAAATAATGTAGTATGCCATTAATCTTATTTTTTCTGTTTTGTCTCACACAACCCTATTCTCTTATTTTTTTAATTGTTTTGGGGATACATTGCTGCTGAAACCAAAATAACCATAATCAGCACAGGGAGATAAACTGACCACTGTGGTTTGGTCAGCCATACCTTCACAGCTGGCTGCAGTAGCACCACCACAGGTAGCACAGACACTCAGCACATCTGGATTGCAAGATATCAGCATTGCCTTTACAACTCCTGCCCTACCTGCCCCACTGCTTCAGATAGCTCTGCCCTGGCTGCTTGTGCAGTGGTACTCACCAGGAGCAGTACTAATGGAGGTATCAGTTTTTTCACTCATCATAAGCAGACAGGGCTGGTAGAGGGCATAATGGAGAGAGGCCTCAGTGCCCAAACTGACAGAGTTGAAAAGGTGCTGCACTGGATTTCCAAATCAAAGCCACTTCCAGCATTGATCCAGGAAACTGACACAGGAGACAGTGATGTCACTTCTGAGAGTGAGGACTAGATTCTCATTGTGCTAATGCTGGATGTGGACATACATCCAATGCCCATACCTATCACCAGTCATGGTGTTCCTCAACCTTTTGTGTCCATCACCATCTCTGTCTGTCTTGTATGTCCTGTATGTCTGTGCATGCTACCTAGCCTACCCTACCTACCTGACCCTCTTATTCCTAAGCACCTTCCCCAACAGTCCCCTCTCTCCCAAAAAATTGGCACCTGATCCACAAAAAATTATGCCCCATACATAGCTCTCCATTTTGCCTAAATGTCATCTTTATTTTATTTTATTTTATTTATTTTATTTTACATTTGTTTACCGGGCTAGTCCAGCTGGATATATGTCCATTTTCAGTGGAGGCCCGGGGAGAAAAGCTCCACTACATACTACTAAACAATGTCAAGATATACATCAATATACAATAATAGGAAAACAAAAAAAACATATGCAATAAATCTTGAAACAAGTTGTATAAACTTTTGAGTAGAGTCTAAATCTAGGATGGTTAAAAAAAGAAAAGATGAAGAAAATTAAATACTCTGTAAGAGTATATAGAAGAGAAGAAAGAGAAAGGTCGTTAAGGAATCAGATAAAGATGGGAAAAAAAAAGAGAGCTAACCAGGGTTATGACAAGAACAGAGCCAATGGTTATTTAGAAAGAATTTTAGTTTAGTTTGAAATAGGGAGAGTGAAGTTAGGGATGTAAGGTCTTGTGGTAACTTGTTCCATATTTTGCCAATTGAGTTGGCGAATGTGGAGTCACCTGCTGAATTTTTGGATCGGGATGTTTGGACCAGTATTTTGTTGGTGGAGTGTAGGTACCTCTGATTGTTATAGGGCGTTATGAGGGTGGAGAGTATTGGGGTGTTGTCAGGGTGATGTAGAGCATTATGGGCAATAGTGAGTTGATAGTATTGCATGAGGTGTGGTAGTTCCAGCCACCCTAGCTTCTTGAGATTTAAACAATGATGAGTTCTATATGGAGAGGCAGTTGCAAATCTGGCAATATTGTTATATGATGTAGTAAGTTTTTTAAGATTATGTTTAGAAAGATTTGTGTATATGGAGGAAGCATATAAAAGGGTTGAGATTAAGTGGGTTCTAGCTATTGTAATTTTGGCTTCAGGGGTAAGAAAAGATTTGATTCTGTAGAGAGAGCCTAGTTTTCTGTTGGTAGATTTTATTGTAAGATTAATATGATTGTCAAATTTTAATTGATTGTCAATAGTAATACCCAAGAGTTTTGTTGTTTGGTCAGGAGAGATAATGGTCCCATTATCAGATATTAGCGTAAAATGGATAGAGGTAGACAAGTGGGTGGGTGAAAAGAGCAAGAGTTTGGTTTTCTTGGGGTTAAGGAGAAGACAATGATTAGAGAACCATTGTTCTATAGTTGAGAAGGTTTTTGTGTGAGAGAGTGAAGTTCTGACTGCGTTGAGGCTGAGCAAATGATGGTAGTGTCATCTGCATATTGAATGCAAGTTGTTTGTGGAGTAGCTAGATGAAGTTCATTAATGAAAATGGAAAACAAAAGAGGACCTAAAATAGAGCCCTGAGGGACTCCTATAGTGGTGGGGAGAAGATCAGAGAGTTGGTTGTCCCATAGAACTGCTTGTTTGCGGTTGTCTAGGTAAGATGAGAACCAGCATAATTCAGGGTTATCTAGAGAGAAAGATTTTAAACGATGGAGAAGAAGCTGGTGATTGACCATGTCAAAGGCTTTGGACAGGTCTAAGAATGCTGAAGAAGGAGTATTATTGTTGCGGTTTTTGTTAATTGAGTCGATGAAGGATAGTAAGGCTGTGCTAGTACTATGGTATGGTCGAAACCCATGTTGGCAATTAGCCAGGAGTTTATGGTCTAGTAGGTGATTTAGTAACTGTTTGTGGATACACTTCTCCATAATTTTTGCAAGCGGAGATAGTAATGCTATAGGGCGGTAGTTAGAGTACTCAGTAGAGTCACCTCCTTTAAAAAGAGGGATAATATAAGAGATTTTCCAGACTGATGGAATTGTACTTTCTTTTATTGTCCTGTTAATAAGTATAGAGATGGGGTATGCTAAGGCTTTTGCACCTAGTTGGAGGTATTCTGCTGGTAATCGGTCAGCAGAGGGAGTTGTAGGTTTTAGTTTATGAAGCAAGGACAATATTTGAGAAGTGGGTATGGGTTTAAGGTGAAATGGGGGGGGATAGTGCTAGGTGTAAATAGTTTGGAGGTATCTGGGTTTTGTTGATTAGCTAGGTTTAGTATGGCAGAAGTGAAGAAAGTGTTAAAGGCATTAGCTGTTTGTAAGGGGCAGTCGGGGTCAGAGCCAGATGGGTTTGGTGTGGCAACTTTACCAGGGGATAATAGTTTATTGATAGAGGACCAAAATTTATGTGGTTGGTGTGGTGAAGATTGCTGAAGCTGAGTATAGAAGTTCTTTTATCTTGTATGATGGCTTTTTGTCATATTTCTCTGTTGTCTAAAAGTGACATTATCAGTTAGGCTTTTGTGTGCCATTTAGCCCAGACTTTATTCCTACTTAAGATAAGTTTCTTAGTGTTATTTGAGAGCCATTGGGCTGTTTTAGATTTGACACGCATAGAGCGCATTGGGGCATGATGTTCAAGCATACTTAGAAAAGTATTATTAAAGTGACTAACTGCTTCATCTATTGGGAGAGATTTAAGAGGTGACCAGTTGACTAAGCGTGAGTTCATTTTGATACTGGTTGAGGTCAAAATATTTCTTACTATGGAATGATCTGACTTGGATGGGGACAGTAGTACTGGTTTTGCCTAATAATATAAGTGAGGGAGTGATCACTGAGGTCATCTGGGAGAGTTCCTGTTGTATATTTTGCTGAGGACTATTTGTTAATATCCAGTCAAGTATACTTTCTTTATTATTAAGTTTGTTTATTCTAGTTGGGGAGTTGATTATTTGAGAGAAGCCATGCAGGTTAATAAGGGTGGATGGATTAGTCTGTTTACATAAGTTCCAGTCGATGTTAAAATCCCCTAAGAGTATTGTTTCTTGAGGGTGATTTAGTGAGAGCCAGTTTAGTAGGTCTTCTAATATGGTTGGATTTTTTCCTGGGGGAAGATAGGTACAGATAATATTTAATGTTTTTTGTGGGTTGAGTTGCAGTTTTGTAATAATTATTTCAATACTAGCGTCAGATGAAAGGTTATGATTTGTTCTACTAATCTGCAGTCCTGTTCTATAGAGAATAGCAACCCCACCACCTTTTTTGTTTAAGCGGTCTTGTCTTAGGATGTTATAGCCTGGGGGAATAATCTCATTGTCTTTTATTGTAGGTTTGAGCCATGTTTCTGTTAGACAGAGAATATCGAACTGTTGAACTTCTAGAAGGGCATGAATTTGTGCTATTTTGTTACAAATGCTTCGTATGTTTAGTTGAGCAATTGATAGCGATTTTGGGGGTTTTGTAGGTAGTGTACCGTTTCTTATGAATGGGTGGCATTTAGTGGGAATTGGGGAGGGGTTTGGACCAGGGTTGGGGTGAATATCTCCATCTATTAATGAGCAAGATATTATAGGGTTAAAGAGTTGAGGGGGTTTGTAGCAGTAGTTAGGAAGTTTTTTAAGGTTGTAGATAAAGTATTTTATGTGAGAAAGGTGGTATTTAGGTTGAAGATAGGAGGTTTTGTGGATGGTATTGAGATAGTTTATAGATAAGGCTGGTGGAGATGTTTGGGTATGTCTGGTTGGGATTATAAGAGTAAAGGGTAGGGGTTGTTCATAGAAGGTTAAGAGATAGGTAGAGGTGAGAGTAGTTAGGAAAGTTAGTAAAAGGAAATGTTGAGTATAATTAGGCATGTTAAGAGGGCCTGTGCAGGGATGTTAGTAATGTATTTAGGGAGGGTAGGTCAGGGAGTGGGAGAGGGAAAGCTATATAGAAGGGGGTGTGGATGAAGTGTATGATATGATTGACTGTGATAAACGAGGGGTGTGTCTGAGGAAAATCAATTTGAAGATAGTAGAGGTGGGTTGGGAGGGTCTAGGATATGATTGGTTGTGAAGTAAGAGGGGTGTGTCCTTGTGGGGGATAAATGTAGAGGCCCTAGGGGCGGGTGGAATTTGGGGGCAGGGAGGGGAGCGGAGTGAGCCCGAAGGGCGAACGGAGCGGGAAGACACAAATACTTTTGTGTGGTACAGAAAAAAAGAAACAATCAGTAAAGTATGGAAACAGCAGGTAGGTTTGTACTAGGTCTATGTGTATATGTAGTGTAACCTAGTAAAAAGTGGCATAAGTGTATGTGTAGTAAAGAATAATTAAATTAAAGCTATGGTAATGTACAGATTTGAGTTATAGGAGTTAAACATAGGGGTGATAGGCAGGTCCAGAAAGCAAGAGAAAGTACAGAGGGTAGATATAACAGAAAAAGAACGATATGGGGGAGTTAGAAAAGAAGACAAAGGGGAGTAAACCAGATAGTAGAAAGGATGCCACCTAGTGGCCAAAGGGAGTTTTACCACATTTATTCATGTGGGAAAGGGGTAATCGTGGTAGAAATACAGGAGAAAGATTACAGCTAAAAGAGATAGAAGTTACACAAAAGGTGAGAGGAGACTAATGGAAGAGGGTCTAGGTTAGAATAGTGATTGGGACTGGTGATATTGGCTGCTGGCAGTCCTGGGCAGGTAGCTGGAGTAGGGTACACTGGTAAAAGTTTGTATTTAAACACTTATCAAAGACATACTTCCACAGTTTGTTGGAAAGCTAAACCAAGTTTGGAGAGTAGTGTTTCACTAGCCAGAGGTTCAGGTCTTCCTGGAGGGCTGAGGCAGAGGTGTAGTTTTGTGGGGTCCACTTAGTAAAACTACTGTAATAGCAAGAGAAGAAAGAGGAAGATAGTAAGGCAAAAATGTAGTAAAATATTTGCTAGCAATTGTCAATTGTAAATAGTATCAACTTAATCAAAAGAAAAAAAATACTAAACAGTAATATACCTAGAATTAAATTGCTGGTTAGAAAAACAGCTATTAGTTATTCACAGTGAGAGTGTTACAGCAGTAGTATAAATAAGCATTCACAGTGAGAGTATTACAGCATCAGTATTAGCAAGCATAGTTACAGTCGTATATAACAAATGTGAGATTTAACTCAAAGTAAAGCAGGAAGGGGGCTGCGCTTAAACGCCGATAAAAGAATAGTAGCGCAGCTAAACCAGGCTATTAAACATATATGTAAAAAGATTCAGAATGCTTGCAGTGTTTATTCAGTGAAAAACAGTTTACCTAAATATAGTCAGCATCTAAAAAGGCGCCAGCTAAGGGATAGCGCTAATCGTATCAGGTAAAGGTATGACTGGAACACGCCTTGTACAAGCTTAAAGCGCCGATATCGGCAGGAATAAGTATAAACCTAAGCAAAACCTAAACAGGATAACTACGATGTCCAGCACTAAAGGTACGACCAAATATGCAGATAGCTATTTATATAAGCTATACATAGTCTATAATACTTGCAAAGCTTTCAAACGAAGTATCCAGGGAATGCTAAGGCCAACAGTATAGATAAATAGTGCAATAAATCCGCCCTTTGGTACGGGATGCACGATACACTATATACACATCAGTGCATCATCAGCGAGATGCTAAAGGCCAAAAGAGTAACTAATGGTGCAATATGCCGTTTTTGTTTTACTGTGGTCGGGATAAAGTACACGCTAAAAACACTTCCGTTCTACAGCAGCAAGATGTAGTATAAAGAACGCAGAAGAGTCTTGATACCCTTAATTTGGTCTAATTGGCTATACAACATTATTCTCTTGTTGTCACCCATCCCTGGTGTGGTGACTCTTCAAATTCATCAAATTCTGTGTACAATTCTGCCCATATGTTGTGAAAAAGTGGACAGCTATGGTGCTGTCCCACCACCATCCTGCAAATTCCTTATTCTTTCACCTGTGTCCTCCCCTCTGCTTGCTCCCTCATTTTCACCACTGTTCTATCCACCCCTTTTTTACACACTTTATCTGGTCAAACAATAGAATCACACCCAACACATGTGGCCAGAAATGGCTCATAAAAAAGACTTCACTTTTTGTTTGCACGGACCTTAGCATCGTATACCAATGCTAGGTGATAGTGAATGGCATTTCACATCCTATGGAGAAAGTAGTGAGTTTTTGCAAAAGCTTACAGTAATCCAATTATCTTTGTGCAAATGCACTTAAAACTATTGAGTTGCAGGAATACAGAGTAAAGTCACTACCTTGAAACAGTTACTCTAACAGTTATTAGGTTGTTGTGTATAATGAACTGGGAATTCTTATGTGGTGCACTGAGATAATTCACACCTGTAAACTGATGCTTTTGATAGCGTCAAGGATTCAATTCCAGATGTATGTCAAAATATTATTTCAAGTAATTTTTATATTCCTATCATGTATTTAACTATGAAGTTGTGTATGTCTCCAGTTACATTTCCTGAACCTAGCATGACTAGAAAAAAAAATACCATAGCATTTTAATACTGCAGCATTAAAGCATTTCCATTAACTTCACCGTTCCTCCCTCTCCTTCCTATTCTTCCCTTTCCTCTAATTACCTTCCCCAAACTAATCTCCTCTTTATGACAAGACAGTCACCTACTACTATCCATGCTCTTACTTTCTAGTTCTGAAAACATGCTATGTGCATCCGAAGTAACTTTGTTTTTATATTAAATACCTATACCTACTGTAGCCTATAAAACAAACTGCTTTGACTTGTGCAGTTGTCTGCTGATGTCAGTCCAAGTTGTGTTTTTGCAAGTTGTTTGTTATTACCTGTTCCTAAGCTTACTACTCAGTTTAAATGTCCCTCTCGCTGTTTTTATCTTACTTATACTGTAATTGGACATTTGCTTAATTATTTTTATTGCATATCTTTTACTATATTGTACTTCAATTGTGCAGTTTTGCTTGCTTAGTTGTACTGTGGAGCTTTTCCCCCAGGCCTCTGCTGAAAAAGGGCACTAGCTCAGTCAGACTATCTTGGTAAACAAATGTCAGATAAATAAGTAAATACATTTTCAAACACATAATAATAATAATGAGAAAATACATGAGAGTAACACACCATAAAGATGGCCCTAATTGTCCCATAAAGCAAATGCTTGATATGTCTCTCTCCATCTCTCACTCTCTCTCTTGTCATCTCTTCTGTCTCATCATGTTTGACTGTTGTATATTTATTAGGCTGATAGATGTGATGTTCATCTTATGGGATTTTAGTATTGGCATTATTGTTATGAAGCCTAATGCCTAAATCCTCTCTTGCTTCAATAAGTTGTAACCTTCCCTTCAGTTATTCGACTTTAACTTTTTGAAGTAGGAGTTTCTTTGTGGTGTGTTGAGATAATTCTCAGATCTATAGACTGATTTTTGCATAGTGAAGAAGATTCTAATCCAGAACTATGTCAAACTCTTGAGTATTTTTATACAACTATGCTATATTAAGCTGTTGCCAACATATTGTATTGAACTGCCGTTATCCTTCTGTCATAATATACTTGCTCCTGAATCCCCCTTCCCTGTTTGCCTCTTTAGCCTGTCTATGTTATCAGTCTGAGTCCTCTGCATTTGTACAATGCCTGGCACCAAGCAACAATGGGAAATGATGGTAAATGGCAGTTTATGACCCATGGAAACCCATGGAAAAAACAATAATGAGTTTTGCCTTAGACCGCACTTTTGCAATTACTTCTGTGCAAATATGCTTAAGTCCACTGTGCTATAGGAAAACAGAGTAGAAGTAGTAAGGTGTGATACAGTTACTCTTGCATATTTGTTTGGCTGCTGGATGTCACGTACACCCTAAGGATTGTCACTACTGTTATAACTGTGATGAAACCTGATGCCTGTATTCTCACTTTCTTGTTGTGAGTGTCCCTTAAAATGTGTGATTTTAATGTAAGAAAGTATGAATTTCTATGTTCAGTTTCAGCAAAGGACAATATTATGTCAGTGTAGTGACATGACACAAACACCATTGCATTAAGATATTTATTTTTTAACATTTTTATTAAATTATTACTTAAGACACAGGCAAACATACATTAATATAAAAGAAAACAAACCATATCAACATGTTTCCAGTTACATACATTATACATCACGCATGTTCTTTTTTATAACTATCATCAGTTCAACATTACATAAATTGCTCAGTTACTGCCTTACCTTAAATCTGACACCTCCTGGTCCTGAGCATTATTCTGCATATATTGTTCCCACAGTTTCCATTTATTTATATGTAATTTGCTTCTTCCTGTTTCTAAAGATCACACTTCCAGTTCTTTTATCTGTGTTACAATATTCAATACTTCAAATACAGTTGTTTTAGACTTCAAGTTCCATTTTCTAATAATTGCTTTTTTTGCTAGCTACCAGAATTAAACTTAACAAAGCCTTACTATGTATAGATAATACAGATCCTGTCTACCAGCTCAAAAATAATAATTGCCTTAGTTACACCCATTTGCTCATCCAATATTTTTGATAGATTACTCTGTAGGGACATTTTGAAAATTTATCAACTCATTGCATTCCCAAAAGTTAAATTTTTCTTACTCATCACATCTCCAGCATTTGCCTTCTACCAGATGAAAAATTCTTTGAAGTTTGCTTGGGGTATAAAATGCCTATGCCAACACTTCCAAGCAAAAATCCTAAATCTTCTAGACTTTGTCGTATACTTGTGAGCCATACATATGTCCCCCATTGTTCCCTTGTAAATCGCTTGTCCAAAATCTCTTCCAAGTCTTTTCTAATTTCCTCTGATTGATTCTTATAATTGTATCTTTCGGCTTTTCCCGGTTAGGGGTCGCCACAGCGGAACTCCGGTCCGCTAGTGATTGGCAGTTGATTTTTACATACCGGCTTGCTAGGCCTGATGCACAACCTTCAACGAAGGTACGCCCATTTCCGCATGTCCCCACGCAGAAGACGCTCTAGCTGAGAATCGATTATAGTGCATAATTTTATATGTCCTACTAATTATCCTTTTTTAACAGCAGCTTCTGTACTAGATTCAACTAGACACTCTACCAGATCTTTCACTTAGAATTCCCCAAATCCCTTTCTCTTTGCCTATACTGTGATATCAAACCCTGGCAGGGAAATAATTCTCTATCCTGCAGTCCAAATGTTTTCTTGGCCTCATCCCAATTCTGTCTCTTATTGCTTGCTCCCAATACCCTTTGCTAGTTTTCTCCAGTAAATTCCAACCCACTTTTGCTAATTCTCTGTACCCCTACTTGCAGTCATCCCTATTGACAAAATCTAATTTCTTCATTATCATATGGCTTAGTTTTTAGAATACTTTCTGCTACTGCTGTTATTATTCGCCTTAAGGATCTAAAGCCAAAATCCCACTCTCTGTTTATTTCTTGAATCCCCCTTGCTTCATTATCAGTTTTCACTTTGAATTATAACTTCCTGCTTGTGTTACATTTATATGAGCCTTAATTGTGCAGCTCTAACATATCCCTTTCAATCAGGTAATCCTATACCACTTTGTTCTACTGGAAGGATGAACTTATTCCACTTTGCCCTCTTCCCCGTGCAGATAAGTTCCTTCAACTCTTTATTAACTATTGTCCAGAACTTCTCCTCTGGTTAATACAAATATGCCTGACACATGTGTATAAAGCTAAAATGATTAAAAACATTTTCACTGCTTGTATCTTACTAGCTATATTCATAAACAAGGTTTTCCAGTTTCTCAGTTTTTGTGTTATCTTTTGTTTAGTTTCTTCCCACATATCCTTAGCTGCAATAGCACAAGCCTTTATAATCCATATCCCTAAATATTTCATCTTAGTGTGTCCCCATAAATATGAGTATTGCTGAACTAATTCAGTTGTGGGTACATAATTTATGGCTATAGCCTTTGTTTTATCTTCATTAACTATATACCCTAAAAAGACTTGAAACTGTCTTAAAATGTTCCACAATACTGAAATGTCCTTTTCTGGATTTTTCAGGTACAACCTAATATCATCCGCAAATAAAGCCAACTTTTCTTTGTTACCATATCAGTTATATCCTTGAATTTCTGAGTCCTTTATTTTCTTTGTCAATGATAATAAATGTAAAGAAAATAACAGAGGGGAAAGAAAACACCCTGGCTGGTTCTTCTGTTCAGATGCAACTTATCACAGAGGAATCTTCCCACTTTAATTCTTGCTGATGATCCTTCATATATACTCCTAATTAACCTTATTATTGTATCAGAACAAAGGGGCGGCCACAGTGGTGCAGTGGTTAGTGTTGCCACCTCACAGCAAGAGGTTTCTGGTTCGATCCTCGGCTGGGGTGGCTTCTGTGGAGTCTGCATGTCTTCCCTGTGGTCATGTGGGTTTCCTCCGGGTGCTCCGGTTTCCTCCCACATCCCAAAGACATGCTGTAGGTGGATTGGGCACTCTAAATTGGCCCTAGTTGTGAGTGCACGCATGTGTGTGCCTTCTGTGGAAGGTTGGGCGCCGGGCTGGCAACTTGACACCGTAAAACTCCACTGTCAATCATGAGCAGACAGATGATCCGCTGTGGTGACCCCTAACTGGAAAAAGCCAGAAGAAGAAGAATTGTATCAGAACAAAAAAACATCCTAAAGGGGCCTTGGTGTTAGAGGCCCAAATAGTAGATGAACTTGGGATCCACAATGTGTGAGTTATCAGAGTCCAAAAAAGCTAAGCCAATAAATTAAATGATTTGTAATGAGCTCCAGAGTCTTTCTTGAGCTATCTTCTTCTTTTACTTTCAAGGAACGAGGGGATCACTGAAATATGGCTACTTTCTCTGCTTTCTTGGTCTTTAACTTAGATTAAAACTTGCAACAATTCCATGTCCTTATAAGGATGGTGTTTTAACTGATGGAATTTCAAAGATTTTGATAATATTAATGGTTAAAATGTCCTTGTAAGGCCGACCTCCATGGAGCTTATACGGGCTTGTACACCAAAGCTAGCCAGGACTGACTGATCTCGTTTTTATTGGAACATCACAAATTCTTTAATTTCTTAACTTATTATTGGATCAGGGAATGCAAATGCTTCCACTGTACTACTCATAAAATCCCAGTTTACTCTGTTAAATGCTTTCTCCACATCAAGACTGAGCAACAGCAGCTATTATTTTCTTACATTCTACTTTACTCTGGATAATCACTATTCTATTAATGCTGTCAAATGTTTGCCTCCCCTCCACAAAACTGCATTGATCCATATCTTTGCCATTCTTTCAGCTAGTATAGACATAAACACTTCATAACCAAGATTTAAAATTGAAAATGGTCTATATGAAGCTGGGTCTGATGGGTCCTTACTGTCTGTACGTATTACAGCTACCACGGCTTTCTTCTAAGATGGTGGTGATTCTACTCCTTTTGAAATACTGTTAAACAAAACCTTTGTGATATTTTTTCATTTTCTTCCCTCCTAACCTCCAAATTTACACAAGAATACCATTTGTTCCCATAAACTTTACTGCAGGTTGATTATAAATCACCATTTTTGATTCATTGCCTCTCCTCCTATCTTAACTGTTAACTGCTAAGCCCTGCCCACCTCCAACTTTGGTATACATAAGTCTTCCATAAATATTTACATTTGTGCTCTTTTTTGATTTCCACATTTCTCTGCTTTATACAAATTTTCCTAACATTTCCAGAATTTGCCTAATACATCTACAGGAGCTCTGATTTTTCTTGTTATAGGCTCCCTATGTTTGGTGACAGCTCTTTTATTTTCTGTTGCCTAAGTTACTGTGTTAAAAGTTTTTGAGCTCTGGAGTCATTATCAAAAAATAGTTGCTTAACAGCAATCTTTCTAAACCCACCCATATTATCCACATACTCCCTTAGTTTTTCTTTAGCACTCTGCAGTTTAACCTCTTCTTTTTCTGTGTGATTCCCCTTATTCCACAATACTTTAACCTTTGTCAGCCCCTCTAAATAATTCTTTTTTCTTTTTAACTATATCTGTTTTCTTTAATTTAAACTCTATTTTTGTTTTATCACACTGCATCCTCTGGAGACATTTTTATCTTTCCTAATAACTTTTCAATAATTTCACTAGCCATTCCTCAAATTCCTCTATTTTTTAACAGGTAGGTAGAAAAGCACAAGTGTCTCATTTATATTTCATTACCCTGCATTTTTTATCTCAGTTTTTATTGGTACATGATCTGAAATAGTTACCGGATTGTGTCAAAGCTTTCAATTAAATGCATGTGATTCTGTGAAATATAATTTCTATCTGGTCTAGCCCAGTTATTGTACCTTAGGGAATAATATGTACATTCTCTGAAAGTTCCTATTACTGAATTCATGTCTTCCATATCAGTTATCTTCTTAAATTTCTACAGCAATCTACCCCCTTTTGTTATATTTTCCCTTCTGGGTCCCCAAGATGCAACCTCACTGTTGGAAATCAAGTTCCAGTCCCAACCTATAAGTAATATTCCTACTGAAAGCTAATTATTTCTCACCAAATTTTCTTAAGCTCCATAATAGCAGTTTTTGATGGAATGTAAATACATGACAGTTTAATTTCCCTCCCTTGCCAATAACCCCTTACTATCACGCATCTACCATTATTGTCTTCTTTTTCTTCTTCTATAATTACTGGAGCTCCTCTAGCAATTAATATAATTACTCTACTTTTCCTTTGTCAATGATATTCTGCTGAATAACCATCCTGAAATCCTTTCTTAATCAGACTCACATGCTCATCTCTTTCCAAATGTGTCTCCTGCAAGACTACTATTTACACACTACGACTCAAGATAATTCAATGGTCTTACCTCTTACCTTTTTGTTTATACCTGTAAGGCTATTTATGTTCCAACATAATATAGATAGCATAACTATTATGATAAGAAGTTATTTTCCCACCTATTATACATGACAGTTTTTTTGAATGCGTATTTCCAACTTTTGTGTTACATGCATATACCATTGTTTGGCAGGCTGATCTTTTATACGGTTGTTTTGTGTCCTTTCCATTTCAACCTATGCCACATTTTTCAAGACTTTTTGTTTTAATAGAAACTCTTAAGCAACAACAACAAAAAATAAATACAATTTCAGAACTCACCCATAACTTTTTAACTTACAACAAACATATAAAACTGTGTACATCTTCAAAAATAAAGTTTAATCCTCCAACTAGGCATAATTTCCCCAAATTCACAGCTGCACCCACAGGTGTTACCTAACCTAAAATTGAGGCTACCTGTGTTAAAGTGCATGTTATAGTCTGTGATTCCACTTCCACTGATTGATGTATGTTCTTTTCTTATCTCTGTGCCCCAACCAGATGTAAAAAATGCTTTTATGCTTTCAGAAAATGTTAACTTTTAGCCTTAAAAAAAGTGCACTGGCTATCTTTAAATAAAACTAAATTATACACTGTCCTATTAAATGCATTAAAGTCTTAAGGCCACTAGGGAAGCTGCTATCTCTTATTCACTTCCAATAATTTCAAACTTTATTTTTTACAGAACTGCTTGCCCTCGTACCTTAAAAGTTTACATTTCCCTCAGCAAATAATGTTCAGAACTCTCAAGATTAATTGTTTGCATCTGAAGTGAGCTTGTATCCATGGAAACACAGCAATAAGGGGAAAAACAGCTAACAACTCTGCAGATGCTTAAAGGGATCTGTCAATTTCACTCAGAGCACAACAGAATGTGCAATGTACAACTGCCTTCAGCTGCAGACTTCTTGACTCCCACTGAACATCTGCCAAAGGAAAAAATGAACTAATATCATTGCATATGCAAAAACGTAGCACATCTCATGGTTTTCATCATTTTGTCTTATTTTTCAAGCTTACTTGTTTACATAAAGCACTTGTTTTAGATTAATCCAATGACAGTAATCCAGGCATCCACCTTTGCAAAAATAAGGGAAAAGATATCAGCTCAACATATAATATAAACAGTGCACTTTTACACCCAACCCAGCAGCCCAATATTACAGCATATTAACTTAAACTTACTTTTGTCCAGCTTTTCTTTCTTACAACTAAATAAAAGTTCTTTTTTACTTTGATATCCTTATCACATGAAACAATCACTGGAAAGACTCACCCCCACCCCCCATTTGAAATACACCTGACCACATACTACACAAAACTGTTTTTGTATATAACATGCAGTTTATGTCGTCATGTTTTATACAAATATTATTTACAACAAACATTGTTTTATTTACAATTACTTCTTTCCATTTTAGTGTTCTTCTAAACATTAATGAGATAAAGTGGGGTATATGCTTTACAGTCTACCCACAAGTTTAATAAAGTCAACACAAGTTTAATCTTTCCCAGCCACTTTTTCTTGAAAAAACATGTTTCAGAAGTGTGACTTTGTGACTTATGCTTTATAATCTCACATTTATTTAGTTATTTCAGTGTTGCTAGTCTTCCTATTCATATCCATTCCCCACCACCAGGCTCTGTTTCAAGTCCAAGATACTCCTGATTCTTCTAGTCAGCTCCTGTGCTCTTTTTCTGTCTCTCAAGCATTTCCTTTGGAACATTGGAAAAGGTTTCAATGGCAAAATCTCTCTATGAGCTTTATTGTCAGAAGAATGAGTAGCAGAGGCCCTTCTTTTTGATGGCTCACTTTTTGTTAGATAAACTTTTGATTTCCTCCTTTGCCTTCCTGTTCTACATCAAAATAAATCTTTGATCCTCCAGGAAAAATATTCTGAAAACAGCTGAATACAGCAGTGTGAATCTCACACCCACCTCTTGACATTTCCTGATTGCTGATGTAAATTTACTTCTCTTCTGCCTGATGTACAGTCAATAATCATTTTCAGCAAACAGTCTGCTGTCTCCAATTTTTAATATTTTCCATTCTGCAACAGTTTTATCAGGATCAACTTTTTCTGCTAGTATGATTGTGTTTTTACTAATATAGGTCTTGATTGCTTTCTCATGGTCAGAGTTGGGGTATACACTGAGTATGCCCTTTCAATTAACTAATAATTCTGTGGAATACCAGTCCAGTTGCTTATTTGTGGTTTCATAAAATAAATGCAGTCTGCCCCTTACAGTTTCTTGCAGAAAATAACAGGTTTTCTCTACACACTCTGTCTTCCAAGTCTATCATTTTTTTTGAAATAGCTCTTCTTAAGAAGTCTCATACTCAGTTTTCTTCCTCTGATTTTTCAATTTTTGTCAGTTCATCTGAATAGCTAGTTAAAGCTTCTTCTATTTTTTTCCCCACCTTTTGTTATTTGAGTTGATATACTTCTTCAATCTTTCATTTATTTAATCAACTCTGAATACATTTGACTTATTTTTTCCTCTAATTTACTGGAAGCCATCTCTTGTACCAAAGCTGAAGCTTGAATCTCTTTTTGCTAAACAGCTGCAGGATTCTTCCCAGTCAGTGTTTTCCCTTCATCTTTTGTAGCTGACTTTTTTTCAGGCTCTCTAAATTTCTTCTTTGCTGGTATCAGGTAGTGTATTTACAATTTTACTGAATTTGGCAGAATTACTAGCTTTTATTTCTCAGTTTCTTTTTTCATACTGGGAAAGTTGAAATTAAGCTGTTGATCATAGTGCAGCCATCTTGGAAGTCCAAACTGCATTAAGATATTTCTATCCATTTTTATGTTGGACAAACAACTTTCAACACACTTTGGGATTTCATAGCAGTGAAACAGTTGTTCTGGGAGTCTTGTGTTCAGAATATTCCTTTGGCACATGCAGTTAGTACTGACTTGTATAGCATATCTACACAGATAGAGTGTTGTTTGAATCTGGGATTATGTATATATAAAACAATGCGGACAGAAAAAATTGGCGTGGACAAGCAATACTAATATTGGACTGTTCACAGTTGTGTGTACATTAATTTAACTATCTCCTTTTTATCATTCTGACCAATTTTTATTGCATAATTTAATATAAAAAGCCCTCTCTTACTTCACATCTTGATTTCTGTTATTTGTGACAAGCTTCATTACTATCTCCTGTGACAGACACAGTCAGTACACAGCTCTGAAGAGTATGTAGTGTAATTGTCAGGGGTTTGACTCTGATAACATCTGTCTGTCTATCACATAACTGTCTCAGACAGGAGTAGCTTAGGCAAAGTAGTTATGGCACAGTCAGAGGGCTGTATTTTTATGGTCTCACACTCCAAGTTAAGGGATCTATGACCATTATTATAGGAGACTAATGTAATCCCTTCAAGGGTGCTCTTCATGATGCAACTAATATGCCTCTTTCTGTGGTGTCAGTGATTGACACACATTTCTCTGTGATCTGCCCTGGCTTCTGTTTGAGTCTAGCAAGATGCAAATGCTGAGTATGTCAGTTTTTGCACACAGGTGTTACTTATTTTCCAAATAATGATGCTCTTTATTAAATGTCTTCATACTCATATTTAGATATTACTGTAATTCTTTTGTTTAAACTAAAGCTTTATAGGACATGAGAGTTTATATAACATTTCTTAATGTGTGAAGTATAAACCTCTGGACACACCACGAGAAGTTCAAGTTCTTTTATTAGATAAAACAAGATAAGCGCTTTCACGTGCTGAATGCGCACGCTTCTTCAGATCTCAATTAACCCACAAAATGCTTAGACCATTGGTAGACGAAATAGACACAATTCTGAAAGACACCCAGCACTTATTAAGTGACATTCAGCAATTTAATGAACAGAGGTTGAATAAGAATATTGTGTATCTGGTCACCCTAGATGTATGTAACTTGTTATGATTTTAGAAACCATGGTGGCATTGAGTGGTTTCTCAAATGACAGACAAATCCTGATAGGACAACTTTTGGAAACAGTGTTAAACAACAATGTGTTTATTTTCAACCAAGTACTACTTACAGACATTAATCTTGTCATGTACTATTGGGAAACACATAACCTGTTTAATAATAAATGGATGGATGAAGAGCTTAATAGTTTTGTTGATTATCTACAGTCTACAACTGATTTTCTCAAATTCACTTTAGAATTTTCTAATATACAGATAAATTTTTTCAATCTTTATTTTGATAGAACAGGGACCATCAAATCCAAACTCCATAGGAAAGAATGCTGGAGGAATAACATCCTGGAGTTCAGTAGTATGCATCCTAGGCATGTTTATCCTGGCATAGTGAGAGCACAATTCACTAGATTAGCCAGGATTGTCCAGGATTCAGCATGCCTTAAAGATGAAATAGAGAAAATGGCCAACATCTTCCTTGAAAGAGGTTATGATCAAAACATGATAGAAATAGCCAAGAAAGCAAGCCTAGAGGAACTATCAGTATGTAATCCTGAAGTAGAACCATGTATGTCAATATAAAATATTTCTCTAAGCAGGTTTACACATAAAACAACAGAACCCAAACTTAATTACAAAAGATTCAATAGTAACAACATCACCTACATTATGAAATACACTAATGATAATGAGCACATTAGGAAGATATTGTCCAAACATTGGAATATCCTCACGGTCACTGAAGAAATTAGAAATTTAGTGGGTGAGAGACCCTCTTTGTCTATAAGAAATATTCCATAAGAATTATAATAGAGAGGACATATCTACACAATATAGAAGTATATTACAGTTACTCAGCAATATACACATGTTAATGGCATCTTCACATTTACACCTAAAAGCTTCCATGATTGTAATAGCACTAACTTGGTCTATAATTGTTTGCAATGTTCAGCTTATATTGGCCTAACTAGTAGAAAATTAAAAGAAGACTAATGCACTAGCTAGACATATAAGTGAACATCCAACGCATGAATTTAAGTTTAGAGTGCTAGAAACTGTTAAGAGAAGCAGAAGGATGGGTGACAATAATAATCAACTTGCCAAATTGGAACTGAAATGGATTTTTAAAACAGGGGCTCATATGGAACCAGGTATCAATAGTTTTCTATCACTGAAACCTATCTTGATAGACAGATAACTATATATCTCTATATAATCTTTCTTATAGCTATTATACAGTAAGTTGTTCTTGTTTACATCTTATACATAGAGAATAATCGTATAGACAAATTAAGAAAGTAACTAAGGCTCACTGAGATTTTTGGTGACACGATAATGTTACTCTAGATCTGATCTGATATGGTGGGCATTTTCTTGATGCCTGTCTTTTATATTTGCTGTATATTTGACATTTTTGATATTTTTAACATTTTTTATATTTCCCACACTCTTTTAATTATGGTTGATGGTAGTGATTCATAACTATGTAGTTAATTTGTTAGTTTTATTAATAGTTTTAGATAATATATGTAACCTGGGCTAAATATGCATTGATAAAAACTATAAGGGCATTATGCTCTGAAATGCTAGGCCCTATATATGTAGACTTGAACAATGTAAGTATCATAGCCAGTAAGAATTAATTATACACAAAAAATTTTTTCTAAGGAAAAGGCATTGAATTAAATTAATTTAATAAATTATGAGCGATGAACTTTGAGCAACCACAACTGACTATGGAATAGGCCAATAAATATGGGTAGCTCTCGATGAAACAGCGGCAACATAATCTGAGAATAACTTCTAGCCTCTAAGTTATAACAACAGAGACCTCATTTGATTTATTTAAGATTAGTTTATGTGTTCTCTGAAAAGTCTCAGAAATCTCAGAAGTCAGTTTCCTACATGAAGTCTCAGACTTCTATGTCTATATAGTCAAAAATGAAAAAATGAAATTTTTTAAAGTATTATTAATTCATTTACATTTACTGTTGAATGTATCTGATTTCATGTTTTTTAACGTTTTAATAATGGCTAGTGTTATATCTATAGGAATCGATGCTAACACAAGTTAAATTATCATCATATGCTTTGTTTTGCACAGTATATAAAATATGTTCCTAAACAAAAAGTCAAGATTAAATTCATGCCTCTTTTAAGGTTTATTAGTAGTTTTTATATGATACAACATTAAAAATTAATTAAGGTTTTCTATACATGACAGACTGTAAAATGTTTTTACTTGTTTTTATTGCTTGCAGCATCAGATATAAATGTAACCTTTTACAGGCTAATAAGAATCTGAACCTGAGAAAGGATGAATTATATAGTACGATGCTGTTAAGCTAAGAATGAAATGTTATGTTTCGTTATCAATTAAACCTTTGATTGAGGAAGCTTTTATAGGCTGATGATTATGTTAAAAGGACCAACATTTTTGTGGGTTAATTGAGATCTGAATGGTGTGTCCAGAGGTTTATACTTCACATTTTTTCATTTATATTTTGCCGAAGGACACTTTGGAGATCGGGAACATTATTTCCTTCCATTTCTTAATGTGTGGCATGCTGAAATATCAGCAGAAGGTGTAAGTGGGCCTGTGTTATGAGACTTTCTTGTGTGTTTGTGTTATTTAGTTGAAGTTATAGTAGTCTTTGTTGTAATTCCTTGTGGGCATTCCCAGTATAATAATGTAGTGGCTGAGTGACATTTAGTAAATACATCTTTAATTACTGAACATCATGAGATATTTATTGTCATTTCTTATTCTTAGGACTTAAGTGAATTACCCTCTATAGTATTGACTTTGCCAACATCCGTATAATGCAGTTATTGACCTACAAGCAAAGGATAATACCATTTGTCACAGGCCAGTGTACATTTGGTGCATGTGCAATGTAAATCTACAACAGATCACATAGTAATACACACTAATGCTTCACCTGTGTGTGTTGTATGTTAATGTACAGTCATAAATTTCTTAATATTGTTCTTCACAAGGCTCACTTCAGAGCTATACATAATTTACAATATACTGCATTAAAATCTGCACTTTAATACAGTCCTTCAAGTCAGCACTTACACTGTGAAGGATACACTTTATATCATTGCTTACATTAACACAAAACCATCACAGTCACAAATAATTTTAGTCTGACAGTTGCAACATTTGCCCATTAGCTGATGTCTTCACAGCATAGAGCTGGCATGCACTTTTATTTTGCCCATGCCTTGTAGAAATATAAAGAGAAAAGATTTTAAAAGTCCCATAGTGGAACAGTTTTATGAATGATGAAACTCAGAATATAAAAACATTAATGCAGGTATAGCATTAGTAATATTAATACAGGTGTTAGACTCATAATATACAGAGAAATACATCATAGACATACTGGTATACATCATTACATTTAAAACGACAACCCATTTGTCATGGGATGGACTACACTTGATTGGAAACTTGATTTATATACATATTTGCATATGTCATATTAACTTGACTAATTTTACAAGAACATGTGTCACATCTGCTATAGTTAGTCAAATGGTAAAAACTACAAGAAAAACCTGTTCAAGCTAGAGTTTTCACTGTGTGGTATCTTAAACCTCCTGCAATAGAGGTCTATGGGATATATGACCTCTTCTGAATGTCTATGACTTTTTACATTTTCTTTTTAAGCCTTTATGGATACATTCAGGCTCATAAAGCCAAACACACTAGCTGCAGACATGCATACTTCAGCCTTCTTACAACTTCATCAGCACAACATACATAGAAATAAGGGGTCTTTGAAACCCAGCTGATATCTATAACCATTAAAGTGTCTACAAAAATCCCAATTAGCATCCAAACCAAAGAATAAAAATGTCACACAGACAGACCAATTAGTAAAAACTACAAGAAAAGCCTAGCCAAACTAGAGTTTTCACTGTATGATACCTTAAATTTCCTGTAATAGAGGCCCACGGGATATATGCAAAGGAGCCATTAAGGACAACAAGTATTTCAGCTATAAGGCTTCTGAAAGTCCATGACTTTTTACTTTTTTAAAGTCTTTATGGATAGATCTAGGCCAGTAAAGCCAAACCCCACTAGCTGTGGACATGCATGTTTCATCCTTCTTATGATCTCATCAGCACAGTAAAGCATAAGTGGACTGTTCGGGTACACTTTAGAAACACAGGGTCTTTAAATCCAGTCAATGTCCATAACCAGTAGTGAGGTTAGTATACATTACAATGGCAGTGTAGTTCAATACACCTGCTACACGTCTAGGTAGGCATTCTTAGTACAAACTTGTGAGGGACACAAATGTTACTGATCATGCCACAAAACATGTATAGTCACAATCATACATATAGGTTTTATGAGTATAATTATACTCATGTTTATCATGTATATTAATATACAGCACATGCTTGTCTAATACATATGTTTGAATGTACAGTAAGCTTTCTATGGTTGCAGATGCTTACAAATGCAACAGAAATGTCCCTTTCTGAAGTGCACGACTGACACAATACCTGTAGGGTTCATTTATCTGTGTTTATACATAATGAATGTGAGAATATAGCACTCTGTCATTTACAACCGAAACCTTTATGTATACACATCTGATACGCGACAACTGTAGTATAGGCAAATATACACCGATTTATCTACTGCCTTACTAACTGTTCTCTGAAATCAGCATCTGTTACACATGTATCACATTTATTCCCCTTTGTTACCTTGTTGCTTGCTGTTCCCCTCACATCATTTGACGGAGTTTCTGTTTTTTTGTACATGGGTCAATGCAGTGAACAGAATTATTTTTAGTACATCAATCTCAATAACTATTTCTGACTGATAGGCTTTTTGTGCGATAATCACCTCTTAATTAAAAACAATTTCCCCATTTAGATTCCCCTGTTTCTTGTTTGTGCACTAATTTCTCCGTTTAACTTCCCCTGCATTTTAATTCTTTAATTAAAGTTGCTCTTGCCTTGTGTTATGCTGTCTGTACATGCTTGCTCACTAGGTTTGCCTGCAGGCAACACACCTTTTGTATTCATTGTGTGCATGAGCTTTCATGCACTTTTTTGTGGTCACTAATCCTTGTGCTACTTGTGAATAGGTACTGCTAAATTTTTAGACTTGGGTACTGCTAGATGTTTAGGCTTCTGTAGCAGCTTTCGTATTCAATAAGCACTGCATAGTGGAGCCTTAGAACTAAGTGCACATGCTTTTTAATGAATTCCATAAAGGTTTTTATTAAGATTGAAAGAGCATAGAAATGTAAAGAGAAAGGATTTTAAAAGTCCCTTAATTGAACATTTTTATGAATGCCAAAACTCAGAATATAAAAATATTAATGCAGGTATACTTATAGGTTTGCAAACACAGGCAAGAAGGACAGAGATATTAAGCATGTTCTAAGACACAAGGAAACTTGTTTATATTGTACTGAATACTGAAGTCTCCATTCAATGTTTTCCATATGAAGTCTGTGATGTATTAGCAGTGATTCCTTTTAATTTTGGAATTTTTCCTGATTTTGTTGTTTGTGTGACTGTAAAATTGATGCATATAAGTTCATGGGCGTGGGGGTACAAGCATTTAATTGTGCTGAGTTCCCAACAAGTTGAATCTGGTCAGTTGAGACTTTAAGTTGAATGTCAGGACTCATAGTTGAAGTATTATGATAAATAAGTCAAATAATTTGTGTTAACAATTTGTCATTAAAATGTCTTTTTGATATATAGGCTACATTTTTTCAGAAGTGGAATAGTTATGTGAATAATTAAATATTGCTTAACAAACAAGAAAAATTCCTTTTTCCTATATTTAATTGTTGGACATTGGGAGGGATGTGCTTTTTTACTAGAAACAGAATATGTTAGCTTTCATAATTGCATGGGCATCTTAAGACATACCCTGGGATTCAGACAGGCTTAACATGATGCAGAAGCCTCATTTTTAGAAGGCTTTCACATAACAGTAAGTCTTTCTGATTCAGAAACCACTTTATTGCTTTGGTTTTCCCTTGCAGGGACTGCACCACAGTACAGGGGAGCTACTAATGTTAATCAGCTATGTGCTCACCCAGTAAATAGCTGAAATTCCAGAGGGAATCCTCTAGGTTGCCTCCCCACTACAAGACCTGTATCACCCCACAGAGATGCAGGCCTGGAGGCAAATGGAAACCTAGCAAGACGAGACAGGGCAGGGTGATGTTGCCGTAACCACTGTCACACCATAGACACTCCATAAAATAATAATACAAATAATGAGAAACAAAACAACAAACATCAAATAAATATATAAAGGAGGGATAGCCAGAAAGAAAGACACACACACACACACACACACACACACACACACACACACACACACACACACACACACACACACACACACACACACACGCAAATAACAAAATCACAATACTATCAGAATGCTATCTGAATTTCAGGCATAAAAGTAGCTATACAACTCCAAAACATTTGATAGGTATATTTTAATGATACAGATAATTTGTTTGACCAGGCATCCTACGGAATATGGTTCATTTGCAGGAAATGGGTATAAAGAGGTGATAAGACCATGGATATTATTAATGCCCTCTAGTTAATATTAGGAATACAATGTAGGTGGTGTGCTGGGGGACAGGGGAACCCATATAACTTCTGGAAGAACATTTCTAATGCTATGTCTTGTGTCAAAGGGTATGGGTGGCTCATGATACTGGCTGCATGGCTGTAGTCCACCAGTTCAGAAAAGAAGAAAAAAACAAAGAAAGGCTGTTAAAGTCAGAAAGCCAACTTTTAGTTGACTTTTTGTGTTTGTTTCTCTGTCTCAGAACTCTGTAAACGCACATGCATGCAGTTATGGTTTGCATAACGAGCATGTTTAAAATAAAACAACCACAAGAAAAGTACAATGAGCATGATAAGAGGTTAAATGGGCTTAATAAGTACAATAAAAGGGCAAAATAAGCTTAAAGAGCAAGGTGACTGCATGTTTTTAGTAGAAGACCATGTTTTGGGCATAAACTACTATTTTGCATTGACCGAAGCCATTCAAAGCATAATGAGAGTTGTTCAAAGTATCTCAGTGTGTAAAATGTTTGCAGATTGTGTGCTTTATTATGGTGCAATTATTTCAAAGAGTTTACTGTGTGCAAAGTACAGTTATTTTGCAAAGTGCAAAGTACAGCCATTTTGGAAAAAGTTTCTTGTGCTGTGTACATTTATTCACAGAGTGCCACTTATTTCAAAGTGTTTCTTACACTGTTTGGAGTTATTTCATAAAGTACACCCATTTTGAAAAAGTTTTTTTGCTGTATACAGTTTATTTGCAAAATGCATTAATTTAGAAGGGTTTCTTACTCTGAGTTTCTTCCGCTGTGTATAGTTTGTTCACAAAGTACAGTCATTTTGATGTATTTCTTACACTGATACGGAGTGATTTCGCAAAATACAGTGATTTTAAAGTGTTCTTGTGTCAAAGAGACATTTGGTAAAGCGCAGTTATTTCAAAGAATATATTGTGCTATTGGGCATAATTACAAGTTCTAGCATATATTTATGTGTATATGTTCGTACATAATTTCAAGCACCTTCACTACTGTGTGTTGATATGGCAGAGGCATTTTGCAGACCCCCATTCCACTTGTGTTTGATCATAATATTGCTGAGAACTGGACAGTATTTGAGCAGGAATATGATATTTTCATACAAGCAGCTTTTTCTGACAAAGATGCACATACAAGGGCATTAATTTTGCTTAACTTAGCTGGGTCAGAAGCCATTGAAAGAGAGCATTCATTTGTGTATGACCTGACTGTGTGAAACAAATTTAGAGAAATGTATTACCCCCAGACAAATGTTACATTAGAGAGGCACCTATTTTATACAAGAGACCAAAGGCCAGGTGAAACTTTTGCAGCTTATATTACTGACTTGAGAAATAAGGCTAAAACATGCATATTTGGTGATTTGAAAGATGAGTTAATAAAGTATAGCCTTGTGTGTGGTGTTAATAGTGCTGCAGTGAGAAAGATTTTGCTTTATGACAGTGATTTAACATTGAGCAAAGCAACAGAGATTTGTCAAATCCATGATTTAACAGAAAGACACACAGGTATGCTTGCAATTGATAAGAGCTTAGTTTCAGCAGTCTCTAGAGCAAGTGTAGACAGCATGCAAAACATGGCTAGCAGAAGAAGGCCTAAGCACATGGCATCTGCAGCCACTGTGGGTCCCCTTGGGAGAAACACCACACCATCGATATAATTTAATAGAATGACAAAGCTTTCAGATACAAAATATCCTTCTTCAGTGTCTTACATAAAACAGCCATTAAAACAGATATATGGCTGTTTTATGTAAGACACTGAAGAAGGATATTTTGTATCTGAAAGCTTTGTCGTTCTATTAAATTATATTGATGGTGTAGAATTTTACTTGTTTTATTGCTTGAAGCTGTTTGATCTGTATTCTCCACTTTACCACTGGTTCACCTTTTTCTTGTGGTTCCCCTGGGAGAACCCATAACTTTCTAGCAAGTTCAAAGACTAGCTCAGCAAAACTGACATGCTCAGTACAGTATAAGGTGAGTCAGTAAAACCCAAGTCAAGTCTTATTGTTAACTGTTGTAATTGTGGTGCCAGTCATGAGTCTAAAAGAGAGAAGTGCTTAGCATTTGATCAGCAATGCCACAAGTGTAAAAAATTGAACCACTTTCAAAAGTTTTGAAATCAAGCAAGCCTCATTCAGTTATTAAGAAAGGTCACTCAAAAAAGCAAGTTGATAATGTGGAAAGCTGCAACCCTGCTTTCTATGTAGATGGTGTATCAATGGTCGGTGAAAAGGTTAATGTAGTAGATTTGTTGGTAAAGAACAAAGTAGCTTGTACTGTCCTGATCAAAGGTAAACCCACGGACCTCAAAGTAAACACTGGCTCAAAGTGTAATGTAATGTCAGTAGAAACATTTGCTAGGGTGAGAGCTGGTGAGCAACTTAATTTGGCTAATTGTGTGAAGCGTGTTGCTTATGGAGGTGAAGAGATTCAAACCTATGGCTCAGTAGTGCTTTTATGCTATTCAGCTGGGAACAATTACAGCTTGCAATTTTATATAGTCAGAAGACCTGTACAGTCATTATTAGGTCTCAGAGACAGTTTAAAAATGAAACTGCTTTCTTTTACCAAAGAAGTCCATCATGTAAGCACATGTCCCAGTTCCAGCTTCAGTGATGCTATTTTCTCAGAATATGCTGATGATTTGACGACAAGTTAGGCAAACCTCCAGTTGTGTACTCTATGAAAGTAGTCCCAGAGGTCAGTCCAGTGGTCAGACCAGTGAAGAGAGTTTCAATAGCTATGCAGGACAAGGTCAAGGTCCAGTTAGACAAGATGGTGTAGCAAGGTGTGATTTGTCCACTCACAGAACCAACAGAGAGGGTGTCTTCCAATGTAGCTGCTCATAAGAAAATTCAGATGAAATCAGAATATGCATTGACCAAAGAGACTTGAACAAGGCATTAAAGAGACCTCATCATTCTATGAGTACAGTCAGTGAGGTTGCTGTCCTCATGCCAAGTGCCACTGTTTTTTCTGTCTTAGAAGCAAAGAGTTAATTTTGGCAAGTAATGCTTGATCACAAATCTTCTCTACTGACTACATTCAGCACACCATTTGGTAGATGCAGATTCCTCAGAATGCCTTTTGGAATAAATTCTGCCAGTGAAGTCTTTCAGCGTGCAATGGAGCAAATTTTCTGGGTTATCCGTGTGCAATAATAATGATTTATTGGTGGAGGGAATGGTGAAGCAGAGCATGACAGAAACCTCAGGAAAGATCTGGACAGAACGCGTGAAGTGAACTTGAAGCTGAATCCTCAGACATGTAAATTTAGACTACCAGAAGTTACTTATGTAGGTTATTTATTTACCAGTACACGCTCCTGACCAGACCCTTGCAAACAAGCAGCCATTCTTGAGATGCCAACTCCAGACAATGTCCAATCCCTACAGCGTTTCCTTGGTATGGTTAAATATTTGGGCAAATTTATCCCTAACTTTAGTGAGTTATAAGCACCTTTAAGGGAGCTGACATGCACAAATGTTGCCTGGTCATGGTTAGAACAACACCAGAGAGCATTTGATATCCTCAAACAGCAAACTGGCAACCCGCCTACACTGAAGTACTACAATGTCCACAAACCAACAGTTCTTTCCTGTGATGCTTCAAAGTTTAGTCTTGGTGCAGTTATTCTCAAGAGGACAGACCTGTTACCTATGCATCTAGAACTCTTACCCAAACTGAGATACAGTATGCTCAAATTGAGGAGGAACTTTTGGTAATTCTGTTTGCATGTTCGAAGTTCCATGGTTATATTTATGGCCGAGCTATCCAAGTCGAAACTGATCATCAACCTCTAGTCACTATTTTAAGAAGCCTATGCATACCACTCCAGCAAGGCTACAAAGAATGATGCTCAGATTACAAAAGTATAATTTCAAAATGGTCTACAGAAAAGGAAAACTTCTTTATCTGGCTGATACCCTATCCAGATCACCCAGGAATACCACAGAACAGCTTGATGCAGAGAATTTTGACTTTGATGTCATGGAAGTGTGTAAGTTTTCTACTACGAGACTTGATGAGCTATGAGATCATACAAAGACTGATCCAATTTTGCAGAAGCTCAACCACTTCATCAATGTTGGATGGCCATCAAGGCAATCTTGAGTACTGCCAGAAGTGCAACCTTATTTTCCATACAGAGATAAGATGCTGATGGGAGATGGTATCATATTCAAAGGTCCAAAAGTTGTTGTTTTTACTTCCTTGCAACATGAATACATTCAGATTTTGCACTGTGGCCACCCAGGATCCAAGGCTACCGAAAGAAGGGTGAGAGGACCAGTATTTTGGCCTTCTCTGTCAAAAGACATTGATAAAGTGCTTTCATCTTGTTCAGTATGCAATAGTACTAAACCACATTTGCAAAAAGAGCCACTTCAGCTAAGCCAGATTCCTGGACTACCTTGCTCAACAGTAGCCACTGACATATTTGAGTGGAACAATCAGCATTTAGTGTTGGGAGACTCTTATTCAAACTGGCTTGAGATTGATTTGCTACCTATCCTAACATTCAGTGCTGTTATTCTAGTTTGTTGGTACCTAATGCTAAACATACCAGAGCAATCAAAGCCCAAGTCTTTAAGAATCGTTCCTTTCAGAAGTCCAGCTATGTTAAAAGGAGTGATTCCTTCATTCATTAAAAGAAGGAGAGACAGTGAGGATGCAAACGGCGAAAGGCTTTGATTGAACTGGTCAAGTGAGAGGCATATGTGTCAAGCCGAGATCGTATTTAGTGGAATCTGAGGGTATCGAATAGACAAGAAACTGCAGACATCTTCTTCCGGTGTCTGAAATGATATCGCAGCATCGTACCTCTAATACAGACTCTAGATTTCAGAACAGCCTTGACAATGTTCATACTGAAGAACGTCTCAGTATCCATTCCCATTTCTGATGATGTCCCAGATGTCCCCAGAGTTGAACATTTCTTAAAGACAGTCCCTGTTGCTAGATCCAATTCTGATTTTTATGTTACACGATCAGGTCGTATTTTTAGACCTAGTGTGAAATACACAGCAACCTGGACAAGATTGTTTTATATGTGTCTAATTTTGTATGATTGCATGTCAAAGACTTAGTTCTGTATAATTGCATGTCATTGAATACTGTCATTTGGTATATGATCTATTTCTCAAAGAGAGAGGATGTAGAACAGAGTGTGTGTGTGTGTGTGTGTGTGTGTGTGTGTGTGTGTGTGTGTGTGTGTGTGTGTGTGTGTGTGTGTAACTTTAAGAATTATTTCCAGATGTAGGCACGTGCATATAAATAGTAAGCATGTGCAGGCAGCAGTGCCATTTTGGTAGAACAACCAGAGTGTTAACATGTATGAATGTAGTAGTCAGTCTGTTTATACGTCTAAGCCTCAGTCCTGATGTGTTTGTATGTAATAAAGCTGCTTGAACCGAACCCACAACTGTTCATCTGTTTTATCCTGACTGGAGGAATGACACTAGGGAACTGCTATTTTCTTAGCTTTGAAGATTAAGTTTTAGATACAACAAATTTTTATTGAAATAAAAAATAAGACTGAATATCTTTGCTCACTCATGACTTTTTATTTAGTCTATCATTAATAAAGCTCTAAGATGCATCTCTAAACCTCTAGAAGTCTATGATATCTGGGAGATTAGCAAGAAACAAGTAATCTATCTGGATAGTTTGGGGCTTGGATGAGGAGAAGAAAGGGTCGGACATTGGGAAAGGGCAGGGAGGGCTACTGGGCAACAGGGGGGGGGTCTCATGGGGTTCTTTGTCTAGGGCTCTATTTTACCCAAAGTTGGCCTTGTTGATAACAGCCAGACATCAAAGTGTATATAGGCAGTAAAGTGGCTGTAATTAGTGGGTACATACTGAGGCAATCTATGGATGAAAGTGAATGACCCCCATCTGTTTTTTGACCACAGGTAATGATCATTGACCTTTTGTAATAGAGCCCCACTCCATTGCATTTAGCCCTACTCATTCAGTTCCTTTCTGCAATCCCTTTGCTTTGAAGTCACCAGCTCCCACTGGCAAAGGGATAAAGAAGGGCTTGGCAGGCATTGCCACATGTAGGGATGTGGCAGGACAACCTGTTGGCCATGGCTGTTTTCTATAGTAAAGGTAGCCCATATAGTAGTATTAACAATTGCACTTCTCAGTGTATGATGGACAAATACTATGATATAAGCCAGAAGTACAAGACAGAACAGTCATAAAGATAGCATGCCATGGGAATGTCATGCATAAGTGGTCATGCCATGGGTCTTATGTAGGACTGTGCATTCCAAATATGAGGAGATGTGATTGCTGCTCTGTGTAGGACTGCCAGGGCTGTAGCACTTGCACACAGCATAGTAGGAGATCAAATTGTTAGATGCGTAGCAGTGCATGACAGTTGACATGATGTAAGGGCAAGCCATGGTGGGTATGTGATTCTTACTCCTAAAATAAGGTCACCACTAACAAATCATGTTAGTGGGTGGATGCCTACACTTGCATGGACAGTGCAGGTTTGTGAAGAGGTGCACAGGAAGTGGGTGTTACAAGTATCCTGACTACAAGTATAATTAAGGGAAATCTTTTGGCATGACATCTATGTGACTATACTCTTACAGTTATTTACTTACTGCTGCATCTGGAGAGATGCTCCAAAAGCCATTAAAAGAGGAGTTAGTTCTCCTAAATCTACTCAGGAGCTGAAAAGCAGTACAGAAAATAGAAAATTTACATGAAGCACATATCCTGCAAGGGTCCTGGTAGTTCTGCATTAAATTATATTAAAATGCATCTTGAACCTTTAACTCAGACGTCCTAGCTCAGGAGCACAATTTCTGACCTCTTCTTCCTATTGGTATATAAGGTCTAGCTGGTGCCTGTTGAAGTCATTGTAGTGATGTTTTCACTGCTCACAAGAGCAGATTTTGCCAGTTGCTGCAGTCACTGCCTTGGTAAGGCTGTGCAAGACATTGCCATACTGTGGACCCTCAGAAGATGTCCCCAGCAGGTACTCCTGGTGGTCTTTGTACATAAGGTACAGAAATATTTTTGATTATTTAAAGCACCATCTAGGAGTCCTGCCATGCTCAGTGCTTTCAGAAGTCATAGCCATGTGACATGCACCTGCAGGCACTGGGTTAGGTTTATACACCATACAGCCATTATATAGTGGCCAGTGCATGCATAGCATCGTATGATGGTGTCTGAGTACAAAAATCACAATGGTATGAGTACTCACTTCTAGTTCTATTATTATGCTTTATCACAGCTATGGGCCATATGACAATGTTAACTATATTCACCTGCCCACTCATGTACAATGTTCTTTATAGTTACACCTCTGGGTGCCTGAACATGGACAAGCCTCAGTACTTCCTTATTTAGATGTGCAGTGAGATAACATTTAAATAAAACGAAGTCATTAGAATAATTAACATGCGGTTAGCCTCAGAGTTGCAAGATAAATTCAGCCACAGGTATTGCAGTGCTCATTGTGCTGTGGATTTGTTACACTCCTTCAGTAAGGACTACACTGCAATGCAGATGATTTTTTTTGGATATTTTAAAACACTACAGCTGAGGTAAGAGTGTGGGATATTACCTGAAAATTTGGGGAATGGGTTTGAGACATCAGCTGTATATTCTCCTGTTGTTCTACAGTAGTATAGATTCATGTGGGGTGGTGGGTTGATAACAGCTGGCTACTGACCAATGGATATTGTTAGTATGGTAGGAAGTGTATTGTTACTGTACTTTTTATTTGTCACAGCATAACTTAGATTTGAAGGAAATAGGACACAGGTCTTGTGAGTAAATCCTGAACTGGGGGTTTCACAACATTCACTACCCTTTGTTTTATAACATATAAATATTGTGTGGGAGTAATTACCTGCCAATATTTTTTCTTTATGCCATGTGGAGCTTAGGGGCAGGTAGGTCTCTGGAATTTATGTGTAGTCTCCCCCTCTTGACTGGTGGGTGAAATAGAAATGGCTTTTTTTAAATCTGTATTCCATATTTTAGTTTTATTTTTAACCTGTCTTTTCAACATGTATTACCACAAGTGACCATATGTTTCAGACTGTGTATTTGTTGGTTGTGATGTTGGTTGTGGCTAAGGGGAATTCTCTTTACCAATACTCACCTATGTAGCCCATTTTGCAGAGAGGAATGCACGTGTCCAGCTGTTCATCTCTGGTGTTGGATTTCGGGGGTGAGTGCCTTTTCCACATTTCTTGTTGAGTGTCTGCTTTAGGTGGGGTGCTTAAAAACCCTAACGTGCTTATTCAAGATGTGGTGTAATACATCTGCATCATGTCTTCTGGGCCATGATTTGAGAGAACTCTGCTGTAACACATGCATGTACCACTCAACCTGGGTCATTCATAGGGAATTTAGTGACTTGCTCACAGACAGCATTCAGTAGGCCCCAACTTTATGTTGTGGTGTACACATGGCATTAACAGCATGTGTCATGCACAAGGTGGGTGAAATAAAAAGGCATACAGGTACACCAATATGCCATGTAGTGTTGTAACAGGTAGGGGGAGAGATAGGGTACAAATGACTGCACTCATCCACATTTGAGGTGGCTGTCATACATGTGATGTTGTATGCCCACAACAAGGGATTATTTTTCAGGTACCTGCTGGCCTTTGTCATGTGTGTCACAGGTACACCTCCAATTGGCTACAGACTGCTGCCATGTGGCAGGCATCCTTTCTAGTGTTCTATGCCTCTTTGTGATTCAGGTGTATCAGAGCTCATGGTAACTATGGACATTTTTGGTGGGAGTACTATGATGTGTATGTGAGGGATAAAACAGGCCAAAAGTCTAACATATGTCTATCCTCACATTTTCAGAGAAGAACATCTGAGAAGAAAAAGAAGAGGATAGAGAAGATCTCCCAGGCAGAGAATGACTTTGACCTGCAAGCTGCCTGGGAACATGGTCTGTGGATGATCCTTACAGATAAGAAGGACCAGGTCTTCTGGCAGCATGTTTGGTGGGACCGTGTTGTTGGCGGCCATAACCATACACAATTACAAGTAAAACATAGTACTATTGACGTGACCTGCCATCCACTACAGACTAACTCACATTGCAGAGAATCTGAGGACTATGGGTAGGGATCCACCAATGGTGTTACCACTAATTGACTTGGAAGAATGCCAGAAATCTCTGTTGATGGCTTCCTGTACTTCACAATAATGAACTGTTTCATAAAATGTGTACATGATGTTGTTTCTTTCCCCTGTGGTTCATGAGGTTTCTAAAGAGACTGAAGCATAGTATCAAGAAACTGGTGTAGTATCCATAAGGCAAATTCCTGAGATTCATCTACCATATCACCCATAAGCCATTGGAAGATCTTTGTAGTTAGTAGTCTCAAAGTTATACATACCTTGGTGTCGACAGGAATGAGTATTCACACATCCCATGAACCTGAATGTGAGGGTGACATATCTGTGCCAGTTCCTGCATGGTCTCTCTATTTCTGTGGCAGCAATTGACTATTTCTGTGCTACTTTGGTGGTTGTACATCATTGCACAGTTTTTATACATTCCTGAATTGCTCTGACATACCGTTTACCTCATATTCACCATTACCCTTATTAAAATAATGTTACTCATTTGTATTCTGTGTTGGCTGCAGTATTTTGCAGCCAAGAGCAATCATGCTAGGTTTGTCTCTGAATCACTCTCAAGGTGAATTTCTTGGCATTCATATCTCGAACACATAATAATTCTTCAGAGGCAATATCAGTACCATATTATTATTTTGATTGGTGATCTAATCATAATCCTCTGTATTATAAACTAATGAGGGGATGTATAGTCAAGGAGAGTAGGGAAACCAAACGTTTACAGCATACACACCAAATGCAATAACAATGTGCAGTAGACTAAAAAACAGTTTTTGAGTTGAAGGTTAAAGTACTGATTTGTAAGTGAAAATAAATCTGATGTTTTATTGAGAAATGTGTCTTGATAGTGCTGGTAGAAATATTAAGCAGTGTTAATTATAATAATAATGGACTATGCAGATGTAAATAAATATGTTATGAAATATTTAAAGAGTATATCAATGGGAAAGAAATTGTATGTGCTTGTATATTTGTTTTGATTTTGACTTGTCTCTATGACAGGAATAAAACTATTTGTTATACATAAAAAAGTAAATAAAGTTTGAGTCCTGATTTTTAAAATAAAAGTTTTAACTGAAGCAAAGAAATGGAGTATAATTTGAACTCTAAGCTAGATGGGCGATACCAAAACTCACATCCTCACCCAGTGTAACCTTCCCTTATATGGGGGCACATAAGGTGTGTAACTGAATGGTGCAAGGTGTATCCACCCACAGTGTAACGCTATTGCTGGTTCTCAGAATGTCAGTCAACCAGCTGACCAGGCTAAGAAGCACACAGATCAAAACTGAATAAATTACATTACTCTTTCCTATATATGTCTGCCACTAAAGTAGCATGCAGGGGGTAGAGCTAATCAGCTACCTTATCCTGAAATATAAAATAATGAAGAGGATATATAAACATCATATTATAGGAAGTTATAACAGTTCAGCAAAGCAGATAGTAGCACAGCTCTACCTACCAGCAGCAGAATCCTACTTTGTGGCTAATAGCAGTGGTAGGGAAATTATGAACGTTATTTGCAGCTTTTCACATAAGGGAGATAAGGTTGTTAGCTTGTTGACATCACAAATATTTAACTATGTGTTGAGGTGGGGGTGGGTTCAGGATCATCACCTGGTGCCCCATCCTGGTCTACCTACACCAAATAAATACTGGAAAAGTGCCCCTGCTAGACCGGCGCCCTAGGTGGCCGCCTAGTTGGCCTATGCCTAAGGCTGGCCATGGGTGGGTTGACATAGAAAAAAGGTGGGACAAAAGGCAAACACAGTCACCTGTGAAAGCAGTCTATCACAACAGTCAGTATGGCTTAGTGCATTTTTATTAACAATCATTTTGTTCACTTTTAACAGTTAACCAAGTACACTGCATGCCCTTCTATTGCCTAGCTATTCACTTCAACTTTTTTTCAAAGGGAATTGCTGTGATAGTTTAATACAGAGGATTAAGTGCTGCAGTATCGTTCTGGGTTTGATTCCACCAGTATATGTCTGCCTACTATGTAACTCTAAGCAATTCAATTAAACTGATAATACTTTAGGAGTGACTCTGAAAAAAAACACAAACACTTCACACACATATGCTGGTAGTAACTTAGTAGGTAGCACACATACCTTTGAAACCTACAGAAGGCAGTGGGTTCTCTTCCTGCTCTTGGCTCCTTTATTCACTTCCTGATACTGACTTTATAGGCAACATTAGGCCGTACTATACTCCTGAGGTAACATTCTTCAGATATGATTTTAATCCAATATCCCATCTGCTTGAGATAATGGTAGCTTAGGTGGATGCTATGGATCCGTTGCCATTTACTGCAAAGAGGAGCAGGGAAATCTCCTGGTGTCTTGGCCACATTTACCCCATCTATGTAAATACCACATCAGTTCTCCCCTGAAAATAGGCTACAGTTTAGTGGGATTAAACTGGTCAACAAAAGTAATTAAATTTGTCTTGCTTCCTGCTGGCCCTGGTCCTCAGAGGCATTATCAGTGCCATATTATTATTCTAGTTTGCCTTCTCTAAACTAAACTGTCAGTTTATCATCGGATGTCTCACATTGTACATACTTTATATGTTGTGTTAAATTATTGTGTTTTTTTACTTTATTATTTACTTTCCAAGTCACTGCCACTGTTTTTCTCCTTATTAGAGTCGATACCATCAGCTGAAGGCTACTTTTCCAATAGTGCTATTCTAAGCAAGACTGTTTTGTCCACCTGACATATAGTATGTGGTAACATTTTACTACACAGGCTATACTTGAGAGAAAAGCAGAATATATTGGTGGCTGCACAATTTAGAGACTTAAAATGTGCAAATGAGTGACTGGACTTATTCTTTTTGCAGTCATTCCATAAAAACTGGAGTAAGCCCTGTGGAACAAGACAGTAAGGACTGGACTGCAACAGAAAGTAAAGACTGAGCAAAAAAGAGATTGAATTTGGAAATTGTTGACATCGATGGAACCCTAGATGATGTCTATAAACATTATGTACAATGTGTAGCAATTGTATGCAATAGGAAATGCATTCATAGGTTGTGCAAGATGCATAATATAAGCAAAGAACCTACAGAAAGAAGATGCCCCATTTATGCAATCAGAGTAAATAAGGCTATTGTGTTGTTTGCATGAAGAGATGTGATTTATGAAGTGAGTGACATATGTACAATAATGCATGTGGAAACATTCATGTCCAAATATTTAGGGACATACAACTGTAGATAGAGAGATAAAGAAGAGTAAAAAATGGATAGTACTATTTGTGATTACCCATATTATGGCTGCAGATGCTGCAGTATGAGTTGGAACACAATCATGCAACATCATCATGGTAGGTAAGACTTAGGCCATGGATCCTGTACAGTTTTCATACCAAACAAGACAGCTGGACAGGTTCTGCATGGATGCCCAGGCAACTGATGGACTATACCAAATGATTGTATTGGCCTATGAAAACAGGCAATGGCAGAGAAAGGCCAATACCTCTTCAATGTAGAGTTATAACTGCTGTAACCATCCTGGCAAAATGCACTTTCCAAAAACCCACAGATGAAGAAACCACAACCAACATATTTCAGACAGTGGTTAATCACATCCTACAGCAGCTTATGCTTGATGGTCAACACAGATTAATATATAAAGATCCCACAGACAAAGGCTGAGGAAACCCCTGTAATTTGAAGCTTCCATACAGCAGGCCGCTGTCCAAGCATTCTTGGTGCAGTGGGTGATATGTAGACCATTACAGAAGACGTGTCTGCATATCTCAACAGGCATGGCTACTACTGTGTAAATAGTCAGGTAGTATGAGACATAAAAGGCCACATCATCAGTGTGTATGCCTACCAAAATCCAGTGGAACCACAATGTCTATACCTGGCATTCCAGTGGCATATAGCATGCACATGAGCATGGACACATCCTCATGGAAATCTGTTAGATGACCCAGATTATACATTCGAAGCATGGCTGCCAGCACTGATATACTCCCTGCAGACACCCAAACAACAGGCTTGCAGTCAAGCCCAATGGTGTGGATAGAACATCACTGAAAATATATTTCTGGATCTGAAGATACATTTTTCATGACTGGATGTTTCTAGTACTGCACTGCAGTACACATCACAGAAAACCTGCAGGGTTTTCACAGCCTGCTATGTACTAAAAATGTAACACATGACAACTTTGCCACCAAGACTGAGCAGGGAAGTTAAGATGTTGAGGAAGATAAACCACTACTGCCATCACTTCCTTATCAAGAGGCACAGCCAGCCAGATGGCTACTTATTGTAATTTTGAGACCTGTAATTGTGAACCTGGCTATGAATAAATAATACTGAAAGCACAGAAGAACAATGAATGTCAACAGTAGTTCTTCTTTTAAGATTGTTTTTTGCAGGAGGAATGGCCTCCTTTACCCTTCAGTATTGAGACTACACACTCCAAACCCCCTGATATTTGCATATATTAACTCCAAGATCACCATCCCATTGAAAAAGGAGACTAAGAAAAGTGATTTAGATTTTCTAGATCTTAGGCTTAATATGTCTGTTTATCTCTCTCTCTCTCTCTCTCTATATATATATATATATATATATATATATATATGGGTCTACTTCAAAACACTGAATTAATATAACGCTGAACTAAAAAACATTGAGATCATAACACTGAAAGTTCAGAACACTGAAAAGTTAGAACATCGCAATTACATAACAATGAAAATTCATATCATTGAACGTGTTATATGGTTATGGTATAAACTGTTAAATTTTGTGGTATCACTTAAGAAGTTGTAGTATGTAATAAACAAACATGACAGATGGTACATTTTGCAGTTTAAGAGAAATTGTCAGGTTGTATTGTAAAATTTAGTCAGATAATGGTTAAGTATTGTTGCGTCTGAGTGATGGCTTTATTATTTGAAAGAAGCCATGTTAGAGTTGTGGAAAGTGACTATAAGTGAGTTGGGGAGTACGTTTTTATTTTGGCAGTATGTACGTGTTGTCAGGAAAATAGAGGTACACCTTTGAGATATTATTTGTATATTCTCTATGCAGATTGCAATACAGTGGGGAATGGGAAATTTACCTTGTCTCTACTGTAGTGCGATCTTGGAGTTGGTATATTTAATTTGCAGTGGGTGTCACAAGTGTGTTTGATGGTTTAGTTATGTTTGAGGTAGAGGGGGTATTACTAATGTGTGAATTGTAACATGCAATGTTATGGGATGTGATGATTTAAATCTGCAGTGTTATGTGGTTTCATTGTTCTAAGTTTTCAGTGTTATGTTTTCAATGTTATGGTCTCAATGTTTTTTGGTTCAATGTTACTAGTAATTCAGTGTTTTGAAGTAGACCCATATATATATATATATATATATATATATATATATATATATATATATATATATATATATATATATATATATACCTATAAGTCTACTTTGGAAGCTTGAACTTTCAAAACTTCGAACTTCACATGGTCGAGACCATAAGATCAAAGTTTTGAAAGTTCGAACGGTTAAATGGAGATCGCTATACAGCACAGAATGGGAAATTTACTGTTGTTTTCACTGTAGTGCAATCTTGGAGTTGGTATATTTAAATGAGTGGGGGTAGCATGGGGGTTTGTCCCCCTGCATAAACATAAAAAACAAAAATTGGTTTTATTTTTTTTTTATTGAAGTTTTGAGTTCAAAACTTCAATGTTATGGTCTTGACCATATGAAGTTTGAAGCTTTGAAAGTTCAAGCTTCCATAGTAGATAGATCTATATATATATATATATATATATATATATATATATATATATATATATATATATATATATATATATATATATATATATATATATATATATGTGTATAGTACCGTGGCTAGGGTGGGGTGAGGGGGCAACTGCCCCAGATGCAAAATGTTAGGTGGAATAATCAGCCAGTCTCGATCGCTAGTGCATTTCTGGTCAAACCTGAGCACTGTAGCACTCTGTGTGTGTGGTCTACTGCAGCAACTACATGCTACATTGCTTGCTACATTGTACAAAGCAGTTTGCTACAATTTACAAGTAAAATAAATAAATATATATATATATTTTTTTTATTAAAACCTGAGAGTTGTAGCTCTCTGCGCAGCTAGGCAGAGTATAAATTGCAACAACTGTTTGCTACACTTGTAGCAAGCTGGTTGTTGCAGTTTAAACAGAAGAATTAAAATAAAAACTAAAAAATAAAATATGAGTGCTGTAGTGCTGCATGTAGACATGGTATAAACTGTAGCAACTGTTTGTAACAATCAGTTTGCTACAGGTTGAAAATAAATGTTTTTTTAAACTAAAACATGAGCTCCGAATCACTCTGTGCAGACAGGTGTAAACTGTACAAAACAGTTTGTTAAAGTTTAAAAGAAGAAATGTTTTTTTATTTTAACTAAAATATATTAAAGGAAGGTTGGGAGAAGGGCACAGAAAGGGGACTTAAATGGCTGGGGCAGGAGGGAAGACACAACATTCGTTTATCCAGTAGAAGGAATGTCCATTTTTTGTTTCTGTTTTTTTTTTTTTGCTGGGGTGATAAGTAGGTGTAACTGTAATAAGCTGATCACTTATGATTTAAACTTTACTTTGAAGTGAACCAGCTATACTTCTGTGTATATAGTCTTAATTTTCACTCATTCTGTCTCACTATTTTGGGGCTCATACATATGATTCTTGGACTTTAAAACTGTTATCCAGGCAGATACGCATAGGCTCCGCATATGCCTGACACCTCAACTTTGGATGAAGTTAAGATGCTACATCAAATGAAGAAAAAAATATATAACTGTGAAACAGGATAAAATAAGTAACAATGACAGTATGAGCTTATGCAAATTTTAAATATTTTTAAGAATAAGTACTGTCATAATTTGATTCCACAAACAGAAGACACAAGTACCAGACAACCACAGAAAATGTAGATGAGGACCTAACTCTTTATTATGCCATTGTAAAATGCCATTAACCCTTGCACTACAGTGTGACCATGACATGTTTTCACTCACATGTGCAACCCCCCTTGGGTACCAATCTATGCCAAAGAGCTAAATATATCTATCTTTTTCTTGCCAGCTGATGCAGGAGTGTTCACAACAATAAAATCCCTAGAAAGCTGGGGTGAGAATGTGCCGGCAGGTATTGGTCTCTCCTGTGCATGTGGTGTTGCTAGTCATGGGAGTGACACTGTCAGCCTATCAGATTCCTGGAATGATGGTGCTGCAGTTGGCATTTGTGGGAACAAAATTAAGGTTGTTGTTTTATATTATCTAATTACATGTACACCATTTATGGATTGACTGTTTTTTGCATGACATTCCTGTGATTGCTTATTAATGCCATTAGTACATCTCCTCCACTGAAACAGGGCAAGCTGTATAATATCATGCAACCACCCAGACTGCATGCATGCATCATGCATGTGACATACCAAAAAAATGGTCCACATCCTGCAGTACTCTAGCTATCCATTCTTGTGTCTGTATGCTGATATACAACAGGTCAGCATGCTGTGCCAGGGTTCCACAGGTAGGAATGACCTCAACAGTAGCAGGTGTAACTGTACAATGCTGGCACTGTTGTGGGGTACCACAGTATATCAAGGTCTAAAATGTATTGGTGCCCTTGTGCTATCTATCTGCTTCTTGTTAATACTGTTTAAAGAAAGAAGCACTGATATTATGTGGCTATGTTTGTTCTGCTTTCTCACCCTGATTTATGTCTAAAATTCTACCCACATATGTAATTCTCTCACACAAGGGGATGACAAAATGGCTTCATTATGTTCAGATTATGGCATCCTCTCTACATGAATTGTGCTCATGAACCTTTCACCAGATTCATCAACAGCACCATGTCTAGTATTGGGTCTGGAGCTACCAACAGCAGCATTGCCTGTTGAAGCAGTCTGTACATTCACCAATAGGACATCATTTGCCTTATATGGAACAAAAGAATCCAAGACATCACTGCTGGCATGTGTCTCCTCCAAATCATGGTAACTGGAAGGAAACCTGTAAAACAGCAACTGTTAGATATGTTGCTCCTCTCCCCCCAAAATATATAAGGCATTGAATGTTTACATGCATTTTGCCCAGATGCTGTATGATTATTCGAGCCACTAACAGGTACACTGGTGTAATTACTTCTGGAACTGTGCCATGCAAAATTAATTGACATGCTTAATATTCTAAATAAAAAAAAATTCTTGCCAATGGAATAAGGAAGACATTACACTCAGGTAATGGTTTAGTGCTTTTGTGCTTTAATTTTACAAAGAACTTCCTCAGAACAACTGTAACCATTTCATACACACACATTTAAAATCAAAATATTCACGTGATATGAATATAGCTATATAGATAGAAACCAATCTCATTAAAGAACTAGAAAACCATCAACTGTATACATAAAGGAAATGAATATGCATGTACAAATTTACAAATAAATACACACTTCAAAGATTAGATAATTATAAAAAAGTTTGATGTTGATGATGCCATTAAGACTGGGTGGTTTAGCAGCACAAAGATCTAATTGCCACCTGACTTTCTTACATTTGAAAATATTGTTTAATCATAGTTAACACTCTGTAGTTGACCCTGTACAAAAATTAAACTTTTTAAATGAAATAGAATGTTTTGCCATGGCATTATTATAATCATTATTTTTAATAGCCAATATATGTTCATAAATTCACTGCAAGAGCAATCTATTGGTCTTTCCCACATCTCTCACAAGAACTACAAGTAGCTAAGTACACCACGCCTTCAGCTCTGCAGGTGATTAGATTTTTGCTACAATTAATCTCTTGAGATGGTTTCAAATAAACACTTTGACCATTCAAAATGTATCTACATGGTTTACAAGAAAAACAGGGATAAATTCCCAATGGCCCCTGAATATTGGTAACCATACCTCTCAACCCAGAAATCTCAAAAATCTAGACATGAAAAGTAGGTACAACTGGCCAAAAATTTGCTAATTAGCATAAAAATTGCATACATAATTATGTAACCCCCACTATCCCAAATGGAATTGTTGGATACCAACAATCATAAATATTCTCCATTCTACTTCAAGTCCTGTGAATGTAAACCTAGCTGTAGTTATGGAAAACATTCACTAATAATCATTCATAACAAGCAAACTAGTGCATTTATCACTATCATTGGTCAATAATATCAGTCTTTTCCGAAAATATTATCACAAGCAGCAGAGTACTATTAGATACTGTATTGTACAGACAAAACTAACCAACAAATTTGTCCTAAATACAAGCCACCAGATATAGAATCTGATTCAAGAACATTTGTAATTTATAAAACATTCAGAGATACAATATCAAATGCTCTCAGACACAATTTTATATTATTAATTTCAACACTAACCAACACAGAAGGTTAAACTGTAATGTATAGAGATTAACAGTTAAAAATAACAAACTACATGCTTAAAGCATACAAAATGTCAAAATATCACAAAACTATGAAAATTATCATAACTGAATACATTTGTAAAACAATGGGAGTATAAATCAGGAAGAGAAAACAGTAATGTTCACATACTTTTATGTCCAATGTAGTCCAAAAAGCAGTACAAGCCACACATTCAAAGATAGATTTATCTGCTGGAGAGATAGAATTATTTACCTTTTATTATCTATATGCCACTTTTCCAGATAAAGATGAATGCAGGTACTGCCCAGACAGAAAGTGGATTTAATGTGCTTGTCAGCATTTCATTATTAGAATACATTGGTTATCTTATGGTTACATTTAAAGTTATGCATACTTTAGTGCAAGTGTGGAACCTTCAGTATGAAATGTTATGCAAATTACAATCATGTGGATGGTCAAGATTTTTTACCTACCTACAATATAGTCTGATGATGTCTGGATGATGTGGGGATAGTGAATCAGGAAGTGCAATGGATTAGCAAGGCAGAAGTAAGGATAGTTACGAAGAGGATGAAGAATGGAAAGGCTGTTGGTCCAGATGACATACCTGTGGAAGCTTGGAGGTGTTTAGGAGAACTGGCAGTGGAATTTTTAACCAGATTGTTTAATGAAATCTTGGAAAGTGAGAGGATGCCTGAGGAGTGGAGAAAAAGAGTTTTGGTACCGATTTTTAAGAATAAGGGTGATGTGCAGAACTGTAGTAACTACAGAGGGATAAAACTGATCAGTCACAGCATAAAATTATGGGAAAGAGTAGTGGAAGCTAGGTTAAGAAGGGAGGTGATGATTAGTGATCAGCAGTATGGTTTCATGCCAGGAAAGTGCACTACAGATGCAATGTTTGCTCTGAGAGTGTTGATGGAGAAGTACAGAGAAGGTCAGAAGGAGTTGCATTGTGTCTTTGTGGACTTAGAGAAAGCATATGACAAGGTGCCTAGAGAGGAGCTGTGGTATTGTATGAGGAAGTCAGGAGTGGTTGAGAAGTATGTAAGAGTGATACAGGATATGTACAAGGGTAGTGTGACAGCGGTGAGATCTGCAGTGGGAGTGACAGATGCATTTAAGGTGGAGGTGGGATTATGTCAAGGATCAGCTTTGAGCTCTTTCTTATTTGTACTGGTGATGGACAGGTTGACAGACGAGATCAGATAGGAGTCCCCGTGGACTATGATGTTTGCAGATGACATTGTGATATGCAGTCAGAGTAGGGAACAGGTTGAGGAGACCCTGGAGAGTTGGAGATATGCTCTAGAGAGGAGAGGAATGAAGGTCAGCTAGACTAAGGGACAGAATATATGTGTGTGAATGAAAGGGAGGATAGAGGAATGGCAAGGATGCAGGGAGTAGAGGTGGCTAAGGTGGATGAGTTTAAATACTTGGGATCAACAGTTCAGAGTAATGGCGAATGTGGAAAAGAGGTGAAGAATAGAGTACAGGCAGGGTGGAGTGGGTGGAGAAGAATGTCAGGAGTGATTTGTGACAGACGAGTACCAGTAAGAGTGAAAAGGAAGGTCTACAAAAGGGTAGTGAGATAAGCTATGTTATATGGGTTGGAGACAGTGGCACTGATAAAAAGGCAGGAGTCAGAGCTTGATGTGGCAGAGTTAAAGATGTTAAGATTTGCACTGGGTCTGACGAGGGTAGACAGGATTAGGAATAAGTATATTAGAGGGTCAGCCCAGTTTGGACAGTTTGGAGACAAAGCCAGAGAGGCGAGATTGCATTGGTTTGGACATGTGCTGAGGAGGGATGCTAGGTATATTTGGAAAAGGATGCTAAGGATGAAGCTGCCAGGTAAGAGGAAAAGAGGAAGGCCTAAGATAAGGTTTATGGATGTGGTTAGAGAGGACATGTAGGTGGTTGGTGTGACAGAGCAAGATGCAGAGGACAGGAAGAAAAGGAAACAGGTGATCCACTGTGGTGACCACTAACCAAGAAAAGCCGAAAGAAGAAGAAGAAGAAGAAGAAGAAGAAGAAGAAGAAGAAGAAGTCCTCCATGATTTGCCAGATCCTCTGACTTAGTTACCATTGTACTTTAACTAGGAGTTGGTCTCAATCAAGCAGTGTATAAAAAATATGAATTAAATATCAAGCACTCTTTAGTAAAACAAGCACCTTCCATTCAGGAGTTTCAATTTCAAGACCAATCAGACAAAAACGGACTTGTACAAAATACTCATCAGGCAGGCTGGGTTGTTCTTCACTCAAGATCGCTGCCTTACCCTGCAGCTTGACAATCAACATTAATCAGATGCTATTTTTCTGTCAGGTTGGTTAAGACTGTTGATGAAGTTGTCTTTAATAGATGGAAGAAATTTCAATCAATTTTAATTAATGGATACAATTTTAATAACCATAAACTTAATAATTTTACTAATTCATTTGCAGTTCCTGTTACTGCTGATATGGTTGGTATTAATGACATTTTAAATGATAACTGGAAAATCCTTAGTCAACCAGTTCTGCTAGTTTTCGACCCACTGGAGGAGAGATTGCAGTGGATACAATTGCCTTTCCACAGCCCTCTCAACCACTCCCTCAACCAGGCCCAGAAGCTCATGATGTTTGTGGCTTAACAGGCTGCCACACACAGGTGTGTGTGTGTGTGTGGGGGGGGGGGAGGGCTCACAGGGAAGAAGAAATTCAGTTTTGTTATATTTATTAATAAATTTATAACTGATGACTCAACACCTCCCCCTGTTCCATGCTTCGAAGCATTACAATGTTTTATTCTGATGATATGAAACATATGTGTCAATTGGTGACTAGACCCTAGGGAAATATTTAGTGCAAAACTGTTGCAAAGTTGGTAGAGTATCCATCCGGAAAAAGCTATTGTGGTTGTTCAGCTTTAATAAATTGTTACAGTTAGTACTGAACATTCCTGAGTTGATACATCCAGAGGCACTAGAATGTCTGTGGAGGGGGGAGGGGTGGCCTATTGATTTATTGATCTGCTTTGGAAAGGTATGCTGCCATGGCAACCTCAACAAATAGTTCTATAGTATATTCTGATGATATGAAACATGTTTTATGCCAATTGGTGACTGGACTTTAGGGAAATATTTACTGTAAACCTGTTGCAAAGTTGGCAAAGTATCCACAGAAAAAGCCATTGTGGTTGTCCATATTTAATAAATTGTTACAGACAGTACTGAACATTCCTGAGTTGATACAGTCAGAGGCACTAGAGTGTCTGTGGAGGTGGGGTTGTCTATTGATTTATTGATATGCTATGGAAAGGTATGCTGCCATGAGAACCTCAACAAATAGTCAGTTTTGGGAAGGCCACATCCTTGCACTTGTTGCTAACATTGCAAGAATTTTCAAACTGCCCAGTGTACTGTGTAATACTTTATCAACAGTAATGTTCTGCTCTGTGTATGTTATTACATAACTGGCATTAGTTCTATAGTATGTTAATTCATTATAGTTTCTGTATGCTGTTGAACCTAAAATATTGCAATTTTCATGAGTGCAATCATACTGAATTATAAGCAGTGCAGCTAATTTCTGTACAACCTCCACTGTCCCTGAGCCTAGGTGTGGTACTTCAGTGTACGTAACCACTGCTAAAGCTTGAAAATTTTCTAAAAATCACCAAAAACAGTTGTAAAATCAGCTTACATGTTGTTATAACATAAAGATAATAATAATAAAGATAATAATATACAACTTCAATTTTAACAATGACTAGGTAGTATTATTACCACCATTATAATGAAACTAAGTGAACTGCAGTGCTAAAAAATAAAGCAAATGAGAATCTTATAACTTAGTACTTCGAATATAAGTCTTAATGGCAGCAATAACACCTGTTTTTTTTACAACAGCCATAAAATATTGCATTGAATTCTGATATGCACACATACACCTAATATATCTATAGGTTCCCTATTATATCAGTGAATGCTTAAAATAGTGAATGCTGTTTCACTGACCATTTTAAATCGAAACCACAAAATCCCGAACACACAGAACAGCGATTTTTTTTCCCAGGTAAAAAAAAATTACTGGGCTGTTTTCAGGACTTTGCCATTTCCTCCACTGTGATGCGATCTCAGAGTTGGTATATTTAAGTAGGGGGTGTGTGGGGGCACAGCCCCCCACATTGGGGAGGTGTGGGGGCCAAAGTCACCCACTTTATTTTGTGTTTGTGTTTTTTTATTTTTATTTTTCTGGAGCAGTGATTTTTTCCCTTGGGGAAAAAAAATTGCTGTTCCGTGTGTTCGGCATTTTGCCCTTTCAGTTTTTAAGGGTCAATTATACAGCATTCTCTATTTTAAGTGCTTGCTGTTATAATATAGACCCTCTTTTTATACAGCATTCTCTATTTTAAGTGTTTGCTGTTACAATATATATATATATATATATATATATATATATATATATATATGTGTGTGTGTGTGTGTGTATGTGCAGATATCATTGTCCAATATACCCAGAGAGAGAGAGAGAAAGCTAAAACATTTTTAGAAAAACAAGCACAAATTTGTAGGGACTCATGGCATTTTTTGGAGTTAATAAGTAATACTGTATATTCAGATGAGACATTGTTTTTAACTGTGGACATAAAATACCTTTTTTCGTCATCTCCTATCAGGAGGGTATTCAGGATATAGAAGAATACCTTTATGAACAAGGTGTACCACATAATGATGTTAATTTGTATACTGATTTATTTGATTTTGTTTTGAAAAACAATTATATTAAATTTGATGATGAATATTACCTCCAAAAAGTGGGGGTTGCCATGGGTTCCTCGTGTAGCACCATCTTTGCAAATTTAGTAATGGTAGTATGGGAGAAAAAGTTTGTGCTTAATGGCAACTAAAGTGAGCATATCAGTCTATATATGAGATACCTGGATGATATTTTTATATTATGGAAAGGGACAGAAGAGATGCTTGGTAATTTTTTGTTCCAAATCAATAATACCACTGATTATTTAAAATTTACTCATGATCTTGGTTAGCAAGAAATACATTTTTGGATGTGAATTTAAGTAAGGACAAGGTGAGAAAAGCATCCAAAGCAAAAAATTCATAAAAAATTAACTTATTCGAATTCTTTTTTTTTAATTTTACCAGTTCACATCCAATAGGAAATAAAAAGACAGTGGTAAAAGGACAATTTGTCTGAGCCGCAAGAATGGTAACTCTCGATGTTGAGTTTAGTAAGGAATGTGGGTTGTTTAAAAAGATGCTCATCGAGAGAGGGTATCCAACAAGTATGCTGGAAGATATACATAATGAAGTGCGAATAAAAAGGGAGAATGGACATTTTCCCTCCATTCTTAGTTACCGTGGAGAGAACCATCAGATAAGGACTAAACAAGTACAATATGACTGCTCAGTTGCATTTATAACAACATTTAGTACGCATTTTTATGAAGTAAAAGCTATCATAATAAAGAGTTTGGCAGTCATTAATGATGATGTAAAAATCAGAGAAAAGGTAGGAGAAGGATAAAAAATGGTGGCCAGAAGATGCAAAAGCCCTACAAACATAATAGAGCATTGTAAAAAAACTACTAATAACTTGCACATGGGTATGAGTAGGTATGAAATGTGTAACTACTGCAGTTTTATATCCCAAGGTCAATATATTGAGATCAAAAATAGAAAATATAGATTTACTGGAAAGTTTAATTGTAATACAAAAATGGTAGTTATGTTGCCATATGCCAATTATGACCGGCATATTATATAGGAAAAACAACTAGAAGTTTGAAAGAGAGAATATATGAGCATATTTATGCAATCAGAAAATGCATTTTAACAAATGCATTAGCAAAGCATATATATGAATTTAAAGATCATATGTCCAAGTTCTGTGTAATACAGCAGATTAAAGAACAGGATAGGGGTGGACCTTGGACAATTCAGCTGGAAAAGGCTGAATTGGTTTGGCAACTACAACTACATTCATGTGTATGGTCAGGATTAAATGATTACTGCACTATTAATAGTATACTTAAGTTAAAGGCATTGGCTAGGTAGTAAGTAAAAAAGTAAAAAGAGTAGGAAAGTGAATAAGTAAGGAATTAATAATAATAATAGTAATAATAATAAAATAGAATATTATTCATAATATTTTCAGTTTAGGCATTGGTTAGCATGTTTATATTCATATTGTGTTTTTTAAGAGTATATAACAATTACTATTTTATTAATTATTAATTATTGGGGCTCATAAAAATGCATTGCTAGTATGATGGATGTAGTAAGTTTTTCATTTAATCTATGAATATCTGTGTGTGTGTGTGTGTGTGTGTGTGTGTGTGTGTGTGTATATATATATATATATATATATGTATGTGTATATATATATATATATATATATATATATATATATATATATATATATATATTATATATATATATATATATATATATATATATAAAATGATTTATTGTCTGCAGTATAATTATTCATGGAGGATGTTGGCTTAGATGATTATATATTGTATCAGTATTTTAGCAACAAGTTTTTATATGAGTCATATGTTTTAAAAAAAGCACTGAATATGTCACTTCCTGTTTGTAAAGGAAATGATGCCATTTTATGTATATATGAAGGAAGGTTTTAGTTGTTTGTTGTCTGATGAAGTTTGCTATTTGAGACAAATGAAAAGTGCTTAACAGTAAATAAAGAAGCCATTCTATATCCATCACCATTATTTATTTGATTTTAGTTATATAGTTTGTGCACTTTTTGGTTTGTATGCCTACTTTCTTGACAGTGCAATCCCTGTCAGAGATGACAAGTGATCCTGACTCCTGCCAAATGTGAATTTTATGCCACTCAGAGCCACAAGGGTTTGCTCCATCTTCCACAGGTATGACTCCTGCAGTAAGTTGAAGAGGATTCTGGTGTCATTTGTCACACCAACTTGAAGTATATAACCCTGAGCATTAATATATTGTTTCACACTGAATGACCAAGTTCTGAATGAGAAAAGCTAAGGCAAGTTATACCAGGTTGTGAACCACACCAGTGGAGTGTGACATCACTTTGGCCAGCCTATATACCCATATAAGATTGCAACCTTATTGAAATGATAACTGTGAAAAAAATGCATATTAACAGGACATGCATCATAATAGATCATAGTCTCAGAGTTCCAATTTCTTTAGTAAGTATGTTTAATTATTTTAATTAAATTGAAGCCACTGTTAGTTACTTTTCAAAACCTCTCACATTTAAAATGTAATACTAATACTAATACATCTAGTGCTTGTTAATTAATTGGTGGTTAATGATTACATTTGTGAACAATTACAAACATAGCCACATTTCTTTGGAATTCAAATCAATTACATTATTTTGGTTTAATATTAAAATCCGATCTGAAAATTATTAATTGAAATTATAATATAATTATTATTATACTGACTGAGATGATTGGCAATTTGTCTAGTGATAAACTTTAGCTGAAATGATTCTTTTACCAAATTACACATTATTCATACTATGTTTTTCAATCTAAACCTCATATTAACAAATTAACACAATATTAATATTTTATGGCCCCCTAATAAGCTTAGAATAAATTTGCTTGCTTGATACTGAAACATATTAGTATTTATTTTTAAGGTTTATTTGGCAGGTAATACTTCTGGTTGGAAAGATATGTATGTCAATATGTATTAATAAAAATAAAACAAAATAGTTCCAAGAAAAATATTTTAAAAAATTATCTGAGGTTCTATATAATTATATTCAGCATAACATTTATTCACTGACAGACTCAAGTTACATAACTATGATAATGAAAAATTTTAAGACTTTTAAACATTTAATTTATAAAAATCCCACAATCAAATATGGGCTATTTTTCATATTTCCTTCAAAATACTTTGGGTTTTATAAATGTGATCTTGGAAACAAATAAGATAATGATAGAGGGACAAGGGGTTATTATTTTTGGTACGTCTATTTAGAGAATTCTAAACTCTTATCAGGATCTAAAATACAAACTGGGGACAATATTGATAGGGATGACTAGTTACTGAGTTAGTATTTGCAAAATGTCATTCATTCAAAAATGCAGGAGATATGCATAACTGAAAAGAAAAAAATATTTTGTTTGACTTTGAACAATTTTAATTTTTAAATCTTATCCATGAATACTGTATTAATGTTGTTATATATGAAGCTAGTAATATCTGAAGAGCATTGGAATTTTATGTTAAAATATTAATATTTTAGTTTAAATTCTTATGATAATGCCATTATTTTAAAATCTCCAGCAGGAAATACATATTTTCCATTTTAGAAAGCATTCATAAGGAAAGTCAACCATGGAACCTTTGTATCCTCTATAGAATAGACAGAATGTCAATAAAATGAGGTAAATGTTTGAGACATAAAATGAATATAAGGGCATACTGCTTTCAGTTTTTTATAAAACTGAATTGCTTATCAAATTTCAGGTTGAACCATAATCTTTCAGACAATTTTTTGGCCAAATAATATTAAATTTGATAAATATTTGATGTTGTTTAATTCTGTCATATATATATATATATATATATATATATATATATATATATATATATATATATATATATATATATATATATATATATATATATATATATATATATATATATATATATACTTATAAAATATTGCTGGTATAGACAAATATTAACAGTGACAAAAAGCAATAAAAATAAAAAATACTTCTTCCACATTTGAAGATTTTTTTCAGATAAATGCATATGCAGAGAGATTAATACAACCTTTTCTAGATCAAGGGGAACCTAATGAATTACAAATATTGATCTAAACTGGACATTTTATTGGACAAATATGAGAATAATTCTGATCAAGTAATATTTTCCTGACAACCTGACCTCATGGAAATATTTTATATTTATTTTAAGTCAAGCTAGGACTCAAATCCATATGTTTCCACTGACTGCTCTTTGCTTTCAGTTGTGTGTATTTAATTATTTTGTATATTGCCAATCTCTTTTTTTTTAACAGATGAGATGAAAAATCATGAATGATTTTGCAGACTAAAGATTTCTGTAATTGAAAGTAAGTTATGAAGTATTTCATTTGTGTGTTATTGTCTATGGAAATTTCAGTACAATTTGTTTGCGAACATAACACTGCTCTTTCTTGTACATACAGAATGTACACTTCCCAACTGTTAAGTAGAAGCCAATCCAATATAGCCATATCTGCAGCTGGTAAACCAGGGCAGCCCTCATATAAAGACCAAAACAATGAAAAGACCAATTACTATGACTGACTTAAAAAAATCCATTTGATTACCACTCTCAAATGCTCATGTCTTTAAGAATATTACCCTCTTGACTGATCTATTCTTCAACATTTTTTTTCACATAAGTCACATATATGCATCCATTGCTAGACAGCTCAAAGCAGCATACAATACTTCTGATCTTCACATTTCAAAGGCTAGAGCTTCCACTGGGAAAACATACTCCACACCTGGACAATAGTCTCCTAATGCTGTATTTTACATCAGCATCTAGCACCTTATACCTCTGCATAACTCTAAACAAAATCTACTTCTTTATTTCCCCTTCCCCAAAGAGGAAGTTTTCTATAAATGTCTAGTCATTTTGTTATTACTGGTAGAAGTTTCTTTTTGTTACTTGAATTCATAAGCTCATGTGTGATAACTAGGGTCCTTTCTTATCACATTTATTGTTACTGCTTGTACTTTCTATGGCCTTAAAAGTTAGGATGAGAGACCTCCCATATTACTTTGCCTGCATTTTCATACTTTGCTCAGATAAAGCTTTATTTAATAAACATTCTACATTATGAACCTCTGTTCCCTGGCATACCAGGAACCAACTGATCTGGAAGTATTTTGCACATAGTGTTTCTCTATCTCTCTGTCTTTCACACTTCATCTTCAAAGGTATGTGCTTTAGAAAGATGGAAAAACTTCTTACCTCAACTCTGACTTTTAACTTTTAATATTATTTATTAAACACACATTGAGCACTGGTGGGTTTTATCTTTTCTCGAAACCAGTTATTTTGGATTATGTATTTGTAGCCACTCTCTAGCTCTACAGCAATTGCTTTTTCACTCACATTCACCCAGATTCTTGTTTCTTATGTCTCTTCCATCTTTTTCTTCCCTATATTGTAACTTTTCTGACTCCACCTGCACTTCCTCTCTGAATTCTTTGCTATACCCATTACTTAACTATAGGATGTCCTTTCCGTATTTCTAGTGTAATTTCTAATATTATGCTAACAGTTCTCCTTGTCTTTCTTCCTTACAGTAGCTTAACAGGTTTATTCATAAATACATTCATATTTTCAATATATATTGACAAACTCTCAGTAGAATTGCTGTTTTATAGTTTACTAATGTTTATTATACTGTTAATTTGCTAGCTTACATGATAATTAATTTTATTATCCTATACCTGTTTTATTATTTGATTATACTGCTTATTTCCTAATTTACTAGATGATGAACTTTTCTGTTTGACAGCTGACTTTGTTTTACCATATTAATTAGTTAATCATTTACTGGGAGAATTTTATATGTAGCTTATCTACCCATTCTTAGTTACAAGGCAACATTTAGAATGGTGATATATACTCATTCCACTATATTCCCTGCATCTCTTAATTTAAACTTTACATAAACTTTGCATTTATATGATTATTGGATACATAATTATTTTTTATATTTTGTCTGCCCTTACCTGATTAACAAATATATGAATAAATCCCTCACTTGGGAGATGCACTATATGGTCACATGGTTGCCGAACAGCCAGGCATGCAGAGAATGTCAGACCTAGCCTTACATTTGTTTCACCACACAGAAGAAGAAGGAAAATAATTAAGCAATATAAAGAAGGCAGCCCCAAAGATACTCAAAGAGAAATACAGGCAAAGGCATCCAGATCTGGAAAATTTCACAATAAAAAAAATAGTATCACAAAGATGGAATGTAGAAAAGATTAGTAAAGTAGAAGTTAAAAAAATAGAAGATGAAGTTATGGAGTGTCTGCGAAGTGAAGGATTTGGTGTAGAAGGTCTAACACAGGTTACATCACAACATGATAGAGAAAGTCCCCAAAGTAAGGAGAAGCAGGATGATCAGGAGACATCTGAAGAAGAAATATGGACATGGGAAAGAAAAAGAGATTTAATATGGTGTAATATTTATGCAAAGGAGAAAGCAAAACTAACTAATGCAAAACGAGCAGCACCAAAGATATTTGAAAAGTAATACAGGCAAAGGAATCCAGACATGGAAAACTTTACAATACAAAAAATAAGAAGACAAAGAGGAAAAGTAGAAAAGGAGATTAGTAATGGAGAAGTTAAACAAATAGAAACTGGGGTATGGCGTACATGCGAACTGAAGGATTCAGTGTAGAAAATCTAATTCAGAAAGCACCACAACAGGATAGAGCAATGGATATACAAATTAAGGGGAAACCAGTGGTATAGGAAGCAATTGGTCAGGTGCCATATGAAGATTTTTTGGAGCCTTACACAGGAAACCAGTATAAATGTTCACTTAAAGTTAGACAGCAAGGGAAGGAATAAGAAACTGTGGAAACTCTGATGCAGTCAATGCTGAGGAGGGATAGGTCAGTGAGTTCCCATATGACAGAGCAATGGATGGCACAGGATAAGATTGAAGAGAATATGTAACAGGAAGATGATATAGAACTTTTTATAGAATTTATTTTATTTATTTATTTATTTTACATTTGTTGACCAGGCTAGTCCAACTGGATACATGTCCATTTTCAGTAGAGGCCCGGGGAGAAAAGCTCCAGTAAAAAAAACATACAAAAATATCAAATTCAAAATTAGAAAAATGGCATTAACATAGAATATTACATCATAAAGTTAACAAATTTACAAAAAAAAAACCCAGTAAAAAATTACTTAAAAAAGTCAAACGTGGAAAATAGTACTCAAGACTAACAGCATTAGTAATTAAGAAAAAGGTTAGTTTATAGAGAGTTGTATGAAGAGGTTTATAGTTAAGTATATTATGGTTTTGAATGTAACAGATAGTTAAAGGATAACAATTAGTAGGGTTGGTACAAGAACATAACCAGTGGTTAGTGAAGAAAAGTTTTAGGTTAGTTTTAAATAGTGGCAGTGAGGTTTGGGTTGTAAGGTCATGTGGTAATAGATTCCATAGTTTACCAACTGAGTTAGAGAATAGGGAGTCGCCTGCTAATTTTTTGATAAGGTAGTGTGAATCAACATTTTGTTTGAGGAGCGTAGATTCTTCAGGTTATTATATGGCATTATGAGGGTGGAAAGAATTGGGGTGTTGCTGGGTTGGTTTAGGGCTTTGTGGGCTATTGTAAGTTGGTTAAATTGTAGTTGGTGAGGGAGTTCAAGCCAGCCTAGTTGTTTTAGATTCTGACAGTGATGATTCCTGTAAGGAGAGTTTGTAGCAAATCTGGCAATACTGTTATAAGATTTAGCTAGTTTGTTGAGATTATTTTTAGAAAGATTGGTATATATGGGGGAAGCATATAATAGGGTAGAGATTAAGTGGGTTCTAGCTATTGTGGTCCTGGCTTCTGGTGTAAGGAAAGGTTTGATTCTATAGAGGGATCCAAGTTTTCTGTTAATAGATTTTATTGTAGTATTTATGTGTGTGTCAAAATTTAGATGCTTGTCAATTGTAATTCCTAGGAGTTTGGTGGTGGGGTCTGGAGAAATGAGGGTACCATTATTGGATGTGAGTGTGAAATGAAGAGGGGTAGACAAATGAGAGCGTGTAAAGAGCAAACATTTTTTTTTTTTTGGGTTAAGGAGAAGACAATGGTTAGAGAACCATTGTTCCATAGTGGTGAAAGCTTTTTGTGTGAGAGAATGAAGTTCGGTTTGGGATGTGCCAGAACAAATTATGGTAGAGTCATCTGCATATTGAATGCAGTTAGAGAGTGGAGTAGAAAGATGAAGGTCATTTATGAAAATGGAAAACAGTAGATGACCTAATATGGAGCCCTGAGGGACACCTAGGGAGGTGGGAAGGAGGTCTGAAAGATGTTTTTGCCAGAGAACTGCTTGTTGTCTGTTTTTAAGGTAGGATGTGAACCAGTTCATAGCAGGACTGTTGAGAGAGAGGTACTTCAGAAGGTGGAGGAGAAGTTAGTGATTAACCATGTCAAAGGCTTTTGATAGGTCAACAAAGAATGCAGAGGAAAGAATATTTTTATTGCAATTTTTGTTGATACAGTTAGTAAAGGATAACAAGGCTGTGGTGGTACTATGGAATGGCCAGAAACCATGTTGACAGTTAGCTAGGAGATTGTAATGGAGTAGGTGGTTTACTAATTGTTTGTGGATACATTTCTCCATTATTTTAGCAAGTGGAGAGAGTAGAGCTATGGGGCGAAAGTTGGAGAAATCAATGGAGATTCCACCTTTGTGAAGAGGAATAATGTAAGAGATTTTCCAGAGAGAAGGGATAGTGCCTTCTTTTATGGTTCTATTGATCAATATAGAGATGGGATAGGCAATAGCTTTGGCTCCTATTTGGAGGTGTTCTGCTGGTAGTTTATCAGCTGAGGGGGTAGTAGGTTTTAATTTTTGGAGTAAGGAAGAGATATAGGATATGGGTATAGGTTTGAGGTGGAAGGGGGGAGGAATGGAGTTAGGAGTCGGCAATTTAGAGGTGTCAGGGGTTTGATGGTTTGCTAGAGTTAGTATAGAAGTAGTAAAAAAAGAGTTGAAGGCATTTGCTGTTTGTGTTGGGCAGTCAGGGTTGGAGCCTAGTGGATTAGGCGTGCCTGTTTTGCCTGGGGATAGAAATGTGTTAATAGTAGTCCAGAACTTTTGTGGTTGTTTAAGGAATGATTGTTGTAATTGGATATAAAAGTTCTTTTTATCTTGTAGGATGGCTTTTTTTGTTATGTTTCTTTGTTGTTTAAATGTTTGGTGATCGGTAGTATTCTTTGTGGTACGCCATTTTGCCCAAGATTTATTTCTACAATGGATTAGTTTCTTAGTATGATTTGAGAGCCATTGGGCTGGTTTAGTTTTCTTTCTTATGGAGTGAATTGGGGCATGATGGTCCAAGATTGCTAGGAAAGTTGTATTGAAGTAATTAACTGCTTCATTTATATGGAGAGATTTAAGAGGTGACCAGTTGCATTGCTTAAGTTCGGTTTGAAACAGTTTGGGGTCAAAATGTTTTTTGGTACGGGTTGTTCTGACTGAAATAGGGATAGTTAAACTTATTTTATGTCTGATGATATATATATTAGAGAATGGTCACTTAGGTCATCTGGGAGGATTCCTGTTGTATATTTTTGTTGTGGGCTATTTGTTAGTATCCAGTCCAGGATGCTTTCTTTATTATTAAGTTTATTTGTTCTGGTAAGAGAGTTTATAGCTTGCGAGAAACCATACAGGTTGATTAGGGTGGATGGATTAGTGAGGCTACATAACTTCCAGTCTATATTAAAGTCACCTAGGATTATGGTTTCCTGAGGGAGGTTTGAAGAAAGCCAGTTTAGTATGTCTTCTAGTATTCTAAGATTTTTACCTGGGGGAAGATAGGAGCAGATGATGTTAATTGATTTGTGTGAGTTAAGCTGCAGTCTAGAAATAATTATTTCTGCATTGCTATCTGAGGGTAGGTTAGGATTGATTTTGTTAATTTGTAGTCCTGCTTTGTAGAGAACTGCTACCCCTCCACCTTTTTTGTTTGTGCGGTCTTGTCGAAAGATACTATAAACTGGCCAGAAGAATGCCCACAGGAAATGGAAAGCAAGGGATGTATCCTCAATTTGGAAGAAAATGAGCTAAGAGAAGAGTTGCTTGAGTTAATACACATAGATAGATAGATATATTAAGGGCAGCCACGGTGGTGCAGTGGTTAGCGTTGTCACCTCACAGCAAGAGGTTCCCCTAGTTCGATCCTCGGCTGGGGTGCCTTCTGTGCAGAGTTTGCATGTCCTTCCTGTGGTCGCGTGGGTTTCCTCCGGGTGCTCCGGTTTCCTCCCACATCCCAAACACATGCTGTAGATGGATTGGACACTCTAAATTAGCTCTAGGTGTGAGTGTGTGTGTGTGCCTTCTGTGGAAGGTTGGGTGCCAGCCTGGCAACTCGACACTGTAAACCTCCACTGCCAATCATGAGCGGACATGTGATCTGCTGTGGCGACCCCTAACCGGGAAAAGGCGAAAGAAGAAGAAGAAGACAGATAGATATATTAAGATGAAAGAATGAAAGAAATAGACCCCAGAAGGTCAATAAAATCCAAAAAGTCAGAAGTCTGATAAAACAAATGAACTCTGTAATTAGGATTGTCCATAGAGAGCCATGTGATATAACAGAAGTAAACAGGATATATTACTGTGCAGCTAAATTAATAACTGCTAAAGTTCTACCACAAGAACGCAGGGTAGTGAGGGAAAGGAAGGGGAGAAATCAAATACCATCATGGAAGTATCGAGCAGAGAAAACTATGAAGTAATTAAAACAAGAAGTGTCACTGTTAGAAGACTATAGAAGAGGAAATACATCAACAAAAATACTAAGAAAGATAGATGTGATAAAAGCAATGCACAGTATCAAATCTATCATGTACTATCTCAAATAACAAACTAAAAATTTCAGCACAGGCAGAAAAATTTAGAAGATACGAAGATAAATATTAAGGAAAAGTACAAAATAAGCAATTTATTGATGACCCAAAAAGGTACAGAGAACTGAGAAACAAGGTAAAAGGAATTGAAAGACTGCCAAAAAAGAAGAAATAGATATATTTTGGAGAAGTATCTATGAAGATCCTGTGGAACATAGCAAAGATGCTAAATGGATTGAAGAAGTAAAAGAAAGAATAAGAAGTTTAAAGGTACAGGATATGAAATGGGATGAATTAACAGTCAGTGAGAGTGAAACAAAGTTAAGAAAAGCCTCTAATTGGAAAACGCCAGGCCCAGATGCAGTACTTAACATCCTTCCATGAAGATTTAGCCATGCGTAAGAACTATTTATATGCATACCCCAAACAGACACATACCTGGCTAATAACAGGAAAAGCAATGCTCCTACTTAAGAGTGAACCTGCAAGCTACCCTAAAAATTATAGACCAATAACCTGCCTTCCGATGACGTATAAACTATACATGGGAACTGATGCTGACAGAGTTTATAGTCATTTAGAAGAAAACTCAATTATGGCAGTAGAACAAAAGGGCAATAAAAGAAAGTCATATGGAACATAAGATCATTTATTGTTAAATAAAGTCATAATGGAAAACTGTAAAAAGGGGCAGAATTTAAGTATGGCATGGATTGACTACAAAAAAGCATTTGATAGTATCCCATATTCATGGATAAAAGAGTGCTTAAAAATGTATAAGATACACCCTTCACTGATTGACTACATTACAGTGACCGTGAAAACGTGGCAAACCACTTTGCAATTAAGCCATGATAAAAGGGATAAAAATTCAAAGGTGGATATTCCAGGGTGACTCTCTGTCACCACTGCTATTCTGCCTTGCCCTTAACCCATTACGCTGTCTACTTAACAGCTTAGGCCATGGTTATAATTTGGCTCCTAGAAAACAACAAAGTGTAAAGATTTCTCACCTTCTCTTTGTCAATGATTTAAAACTGTATAGCTCATCTGATGAGGAACTAAAAGTACAACTGCAAGTTGTCAAAACTTTTTTCAGATGATCTAAAAATGTCATTTGGTCTTGATAAATGTGCAAAAGCAACCTTTATAGCAGGAAAACTGCAGCACCAGAAAAAACATCAGTTTGGGACAAGAATGTGATATAAAAGAACTTGACCAAGAGGGAGTGTATAAATACTTGGGGAATGAAGGTTCAACAATAAAATATGAACAAATGCAAATAAAACTTAGGCAGGAATACTTTAGAAGACTTAAATTAATCCTGAAAACAGCATTGACATCTAGGAACAAAATCCAAACTATAAACCAATTTGCTCTTCCTGTCCTAACTTACAGTTTTTGAGTGACTGACTGGCCCCAAAATGTGTTGGATAGATTAGATAGGAAACCAAGAAGGATCCGTCAGGCTCACCAAATGATTTATAAAAATCAGTGCATACCAAGATTATATATTACCTGTTCAGAAGGAGGGGTGGGACTCCTTGAAATTGATTACATATATAGATCAATCATGGGACTCCACACATATCTGGTGACTTCACAAAACCCAAATGTAGTGAAAGTCTTGAAACATGACGAGAATAAATCTAAGATGACTTCTCTGCTTAATCTAGCAGAAGCATATTGCCATCAAGCAGGAATGGAAATCAGACCAGAAATAGATAAAAATCTGGCAGCAATTGAATGTGCCAAAAAACAAAAGAAAGAATATAAGGTGAAGGACCAGATGAGAAGGCAAGAAATGTGGAAAATGCATAAATAAAGTTGCAAGTATAGGAAACTTCTGGAAGAACCTTATGTTGATCAGGAATGAATGCAGGAAGGGTTAAGGGGAGGCAAATTCAAATCAAGAGATGAAAGGTTAATATTGGCAGTCCAAGACAGTGGGCAACATACACACTGGTTTGCAAAGTCCATTGAACATGTGGGAGAAACAGACAAATGTAGGTTTTGTGAAACCAAATTGGAAACAGTCACACACCTCATTGCTGGTTGTGACATACTAATGGCAGAAGGACTGTATACTGGAAAGCATAATAATGTGGCAAGACTGTTGCAGTGGGGATTGTGCAAACATTATGATATTGAAGTGGCTGAATAACACTGGAAACATGAGCCACAAAGCATCATAGAAAATGATGAATTTACATCACATGGGATCACCCATTACCAATAGTTCAAAAGATAGATGCTAGAAAACCACATATAGTGGTCCATGAAAAGAAGACAAAAGTAGCATTGATCACTAAAATTACCACACCCATTGACTACAGTGTCTTGCATACAGAGAGACACAAAGTCATAAAATATCAGGATCTGCAGGCAGAAATTAGAGCAATGTGGAAGAAAGATACCCAGACAGTTTCAATAGTAGTAGGAGCAATGGGTCTTATAAAAAAGAATCTACAATTGTATTTAGATATGTTACTAATACATGTAACCCCATATGAATTGCAGAAGGAGCCATTACTGGGCACATTGCTGGTTCTGCGAAAAGCACTCTTGGATGACATCAAAGACTGAAACAATACTAATTTTATGAACTTTAATCATACTTTGACTTACGAATGGAATCCATTCCCATCATGGTATTAGAAACCCAAAAGATTTGGAGAAATTAAAAAGAGAAGAATTGAAGAACCACACAATCAGTTGTCATGTGAGATGCATATATATTCTGAACAACAAAATTAAAGGTGTTCTGTACAAAATCAACAAAGTACAACCTGGAAAATAGCACAACAAATCTAAAATCCTTAGATTCCATAAGCTTCAAAATATAAAAATAAACAAACAAACAAATAAATTCATATATAAATACATAAATAACACAAGACTCCAGGGGGCTGGCCCATCTCATATCCTTTCCACATTCTTGCTATTCTGTCCCACAAGCTTTACATCCTGTAGTGACAAAAGATGACAAAAAGTACTGAACTACTAATCATAAAGGAGCAACAACATATTGTTATCTAGCAATCCAACATGCCATTCTTATTCAGAATGCACACCAGTGATGTACTGTTAAGAAATGAAAATGGACTGGTGTCATTTATTCACCTTCTTATTCCATTTTGTTTTACACTATATGTTTTTTTAAAAGAATACCAACACTAACTCTAAATCATAACAGCTGCATCCAACAGCTTCTCTTCCTGACTGATTCATTCAAGTAATTAAGAATCAGGAGTGGCAGAAGTGGAGGCATTCTGCAAGGAATCATGCTATACCACCTCAGCTGAAAGACGAGTGCCTATCGCTAAACACTTCCAAGGCAACCTCACTGACGTTTGATACACATTTGGCATAACTGTGTAAAATCTTATACCTGTAATCCCCTATCACCTTTTTAAATAAACAACTGTTTAAAAAATACAAAATGCACACATTTTTTCCAGAAATTGTATCTATATTTCAAGGCTTAATGAAATATTTAAATTTAGATAAATCACATGTTCACTTACAACCATTATATTATAATCCCAATATTATTTTGAATAATCAAAAGACTGAGCTTTTCTTGTTCTCTCTAAAGAAGAACAAAATGATTTATGATTTTTTTTCTTTTAAATCTTTGTCTCCAGTGAGGGTTACACAGATAATGAAATTATCTAAAGCCTACCTCCCAATGGTGAATCAGATATAAACTCAGATCAATTCAGAATTTGAATTTAATAAGACTGATATGCTTAGCATTTAAGTTTTTGGAAAATATATCATCTATATTACATAAAAATAAAGCTCTATCTAAGGCCTACAAACTAGCAATAATTTTTAAAGTACAAAATACATATTTATAATTATGACCTAGTAATCCTAGATCCTAATAGCTACCTACAAACTCTCAATATAAAACTCAAATAAATATATTCCTTTTAAAAAAATTATATTTTACTTATACATGATTCAAAACAATGCTTATCTCACTCCATCTAAAAAGAATAAATAGTTTCTCACACATTTGGGGTTATGCACTGACTGTGGAGTACAGAATGTAGATATCTTCCATATATTCTGGGACTGGCTATATGTTAAAAAATTATGGATGATACTGATATAAAAAATGATCTCAGTCCTTCTAGGAGCAGACTAGATTTCATGGCAATTAGATACCTTAAATGTTTCATCCTTCCCAATGCATAAAGACAATCTATATTGCTTATCTTTTTTTACTGTTAAAACTTTACATATCTCAGAACTGACAACCTAAAAGCTTTGAGTTAGGATAATTTTATGGCACTAGTTACTAAACATTTACAAGCATTTAAAATATTTTCCCCAAAACTTTCTTGAAATGCAGATAAAAATAATATCAACAATTGCCGTACAAATTTTAAAATTTTATGAAGCAACTCCAAACAGTTGGAGCTCAAAACTTGAACATTTATATATATATATATATATATATATATATATATATATATATATATATTATAGAGAGAGAGAGAGAGCATTTGCTGTTCAATTACTTCTTATTTCACTCTCTCTGTTATTCCCTTTATTTGGGCGGCCACGGTGGTGCAGTGGTTAGCATTGTCACCTCACAGCAAGAGGTTCTCTGGTTTGATCCTCGGCTAGGGTGCCTTCTGTGCAGAGTCTGCATGTCCTCCCTGTGGTCGCGTGGGTTTCCTCCGGGTGCTCTGGTTTCCTCCCACATCCCAAAGACATGCTGTAGGTGGACTGGACACTCCAAACCGGCCCAAGGTGTGAGTGTGTGCATGTGTGTGCCTTCCGTGGAAGGTTGGGCACTGGGCTGGCAATTTATCACTGTAAAACTCCACTGCCAATCATGAGCAGACAGGTGATCTGCTGTGGCGACCCCTAACTGGGGAAAGCCGAAAGAAGAAGAAGTTATTCCCTTTATTTATATTTGTATTATAGCAACTAACCTTGTCTATTTTATCTTATACCTGTGTAAATTTGTCTTCTTATTCAATTTATCTCACAAACCTCTTTAAATGAAACCATTTTTAATCGATTTTTAATCTTGTTGTACACAGTATAAATAGTTGCCTTGTATATCTCTCTCTCTCTCTCTCTATATATATATATATATATATATATATATATATATATATGTATATGTGTGTGTGTGTGTATGTCTGTATGTATGTATACACACAGTAGTAGTTTATTTTGTAATGTTTTGTTTTGTTATGTTTTTACTTGTCATGTTTCAAAAACTTTAATAAAGGTATTCGAAAAAAAAATCAGAAATACTTGATATAGGCTTTACAGAGTTTACAGTGATCAACTTTGAGTAAATATTCTCCATAGCTGCTACAGGAACATCATATGAAATTACAATCTTTGGAACAAAAGGTCTGTCTAACAACTACAACTTTTAAAACAAATCATATTAGAATACCCATCTCATAGACAAAAGCTGCAAGTAAATGCTTGTGGATATTTCACTCTCAAATAAGACCTCTAACTTCAACAACCACAGGATCCACTAATACATACTGCGCTAAGGTGATCCTGTATGCCATACATATAGCAAGCCTGATGCAAGTCCCTGTACATATGCATACATAAAAGCATTATTATTATCCAAACAATATTTGCAAGTTGCTGAAGCTGTTCTTAACTAGATGCATTTAATGCTTCCTATGTTTCAGTCCAGAGTCCTGCTACCTTGTATATTCTATGCAGAGTACATGTAATATCACATTGTAATTACAGTCAAAAACTTAGTTTGCACCATTTCATTTATATATATGAGTATGTGAAAAACTTTTTATAAAATTGTATAAATTATATTAGTGTGTTTTTATGAGAAGTCAAACAAGTATGAATTAAGTTATTGACTGATTAAGAAAGAGTCCAACTTGATTGGTTAATCAAGGGTTTAAATAGGTTTGTATTTAACTGAAGTGCAGTCTGATGAAGCAATTTGTAAATTGCGAAAGTGCTTACTCTGGTTTGTTTATGAATAAAGTGCATTTTTTTTATATATAGCTGTGATGGCTCGGCACCGTGTTTTTGTTTTTATAACTGATTGTATGTACTGGGAGCCGAACCTTTATCTGGTTACCTGCTTTTTTCTACTTGCTACCTGCAATATCACATTATAATTGCGGTCAAAAACTTAGTTTATAGTCTTGCACTATTTCAGATATAAAGTGGATCTGCAATTAACTAAGGTGCCAGGCAAGAAATCTACATACAAAATGCTCAAATATTTTGTAACACAGTGATCCAACTTTTCAAGAGTAGCTGGTGTCATAAGTGTGTATCCCTCAGTATGAACAGGTGCACATATGTCTTCTGTGGCTTCCCTACACATGCTTGATGAGAAATTATTCAAGCATCGGTAGCTTGCAGAAAAAAAGATGAACTGCATACCACCAAATGCTATTCTCTATAGGAAATCATTGCCATTGCAATTTCTAATTGTACACTGGCAATGATTTACTTTTTAGGGAGATTTTTCTCACCTTTGAGTTAGTACGACTGTGGAATTGGCAAAATATAAGTTCAGGGGGTGTGGGTGTCTTGCCTCCACACTGAGGGTGCAGGGAGGCTTGCAAATAAAGGGAGTTTTTCATTCTTCTGGTTTTTGGCATTTTTTTCATTCTTTTGAAACATCAACTTTCAGAAAGTCAGTGTTTTATAGTGGAACCATACTTTGGCTTAAAATGTATTAGCTCGTCCAGAATGGTAAACCAAATGCAACACCTAGTCAGGGCATTGTCCTTTCTGGTAACAAAGTATCACAGCAGACAGCTGCCTCACTCATTGCACATATGAAGGACCAACTTCTCAAGACTCAACGCTGGCTGAACTTCAGGGCCTCAGTAGATCTCAAATCCCCACTACCAGTCATCTCCCTTCAGTCATTTTTTTTTATTATAGGTTCATAGGTGTGTACTAGGCTAATGGCTCTGGAGCCTTTACAAGCCTAGCCCATTGGATTACCCTGGCATCATGCCATCCGACCTTAGTTCCCAGTGCCTCTATCGAGCAGAGCCACTGGAGTGATCCCCGTGGTGAATTTTCTATTTCCCATCCACTCATCAAGATTTCTCTTGAAGAGGGCCAGTGAGGTGCTCTGTTTGACATGTATGGGAAGTCTATTCCATAGCATGGGCAGTATCTGGGTTATGAACCTGTCCCTCCAGCATGTTCTGTTGATTGTGGTAATGAGGTAGAGGTCTCTGGAGTGTGTGGTGCGAAAGGATTGGGATTTCTTTAGATGTAGCATTTCTAACAGAGCTGGGTCAGCCATGGCTTTGTAATTCAAGCAGAGATCGCCTCTAAATAGGCGATATGAGACAGAATAGTTTCTGAGTCTGTCCATATAGGGCAAGTGTTTAAGGCTTAGGATCCTCTTTGTGAGGTACTTTTGTGGCCTCTCCAGTTGTTGCTGGTGTCTAGTGAGGTACATGCCAAATGGGGTATTGTACTCGATGATTGGCCTAATGAGGGAAGAGTAGAGGGAGACAAGTGACCTCTTTCTTCCCTGGATGCAAAATCCTTAGTAATGAGATGTGCCACATAGAAGGACTTTCTGACCACAGTGGCAATGTGGTGGTCAACCTGTTTTCCCAGATGTCTTATAATGCCTTCTGTGTGCAGTGGACTACCATCGATGTGGTAATTCATGGGAACTGGGTTTTTCTCAAAGGGGATGATGACACATTTTTTGGCATTGAGCTTAAGGCCATGGTTCAGACACCAGTTGCTGGTCTCAGTATGGCCTTTCTGTAGGATGTCAACATCACTTGGGGAATTAATAATTGCTCCCAACTTGTAGTCTGTGAACTTTGTCAGCCAGAGTCCCTTCGTGTTGGCCTGGACTTCAGAGAAGTAGATACCAAACATAAGAGGACTCAGGACCTAACCTTGTGGGACTCCACTCATGACTGGTCAGCAGTCTAACTTTGAGTCAGCTACTTTCACACTGTGGGTTCTATCTGTGAGCCAGTTTGCAACCCACTTAGTGATATAAGGGTTGATGCCTAGCTTAGTGAGTTTTTCTATGATTCCTGAGTGGGGAATGGTATCAAAGGCCTTGGCCAGATCAAGGTAGATTGTATGAACCACCTTGCCTTCATCCACTGCTCTGGTGACTGACTCAATGAAGTCAACCAGGTTGAGCAGGCATGATCTAACCTTCACAAAACCAAACTGTGTGGGATCCAGTGTTTGGAGATTCCCTATATCCTTGTTTATTAGGTCCATGATGATGTGTTCCATAGCTTTGCATATCAGACTAGTCAGGCTAATGGGGTGATAGTTCCCAGGGTCTGTAATCTCTCCTCCTTTGTGGAGAGGGATAACTGTAGCAGTGTGCCATTCATTAGGGACAAAGCCTGAGGTGAGGCTGTGGTTAAACAGGGCACACAGGTGAGGTGCCAGTTCACTCTGTAGTTCATGTAGAACACAGCCAGGGATATTGTCAGGTCCCATAGAAGGTGTATTCTTGGTCTTGGACTATGCTGTTTTAACCTGTGCAGCAGTAATACTGGGTGCCTGGGAATCTACTGGTATTGCGATTGGTCCTTTGTGGGGAGAGGGATAAAGTTGGCACTGAATATGTCAGCTAGTATATTGGCAATATCTGTTGGCTCGGTATAGGAGGTACCATTGTGCAGTAGCTCAGACCAAATCGGGGTATTGCTGTGGAGATTCTTTACATAATTATAGAAGGCCTTGTGGTTGTCTTTACTATCTGCTGCAATTCTGTTTTCATAGCTAGCTTTAGAGGATTTGATGAGGGATCTCAACTTTTTGTTGAGGCTGATAAGGGAGTTTTTGCAGTCTTGGGACTTCACCTTATTCTGCATCAGTTTCCTCCTTCTGTTGTAGAGTTTGTTTATGGCAGGAGACCACCAGATTGGCTTCCTTTTTTTGGAGGAGAGTGTCTTGGTTCTATTGGGTATGGCGAGATCCATGCATTTGTGTATATGGCCGTACAGTGCATTGGTGTATGATTCGGTGGTCATACAACTATTCTGCATTTGCATGGGTACCGTGAAGTTAGCCACCTCTGTTTTTAGGATCCCAAAGTTAGCTTTGGAGAAGTTTTTCATGGTGGTTACCTTTGCATGGGTGGGTGGGAGGGATGTGTATTTCCAAGGTGATTAGTTTGTGGTTGAATCTAACCAGGGAAGAGTTGACTATTGGTGTAAAGCAATGGTTGCCCATGTTAGTAATGACCAGGTCAAGGATGTTGCTACCTCTAGTAGGGGTATGAACGAGCTGGTCCAGGGCATTGGAATTAATGAATTCCAGGAAACGTTGGGCAAGTGTATTGGTACATGAGTAGTTTTCCCAGTTAATGGAGGGGTAGTTGAAGTTGCCCAGTATGAGAGTGTTAGGTTGGACCCTAATATTCTCCAGGGTGCTTAGGAATGTGGAGTGTGAGTCTTGGGATATGGTTGGGGACCTATAGCAGGCTACAACCTGAATTGCTGTCTTACCCAATGTTAGCTGCACCTGAAGCATCTCTGATGTGTTATGTGGGGCTACCAGTCTGGAGGTGTACGCATCCTTTATGAATATGGAAACACTACCGCCTTTGGAACTTTGGTCCAAGTTCTGGAGCCAAAAGGTGTTGAATGAGTTATATAGTCATAAAAACTAAGGTTTTAAGCAAGGCTCACAGGAATAATAAATAATCCTTAGGAAAACTGAGAAATCTTTTATTCTGTTGAACAGGTATGTGCTTTCGCGGTTCAAATCCACTTCATCAGACCACATTAAAATCACAAGTAAACTGACAAATATTTAAAACACAGAACAACCAATCAAACCAACTTAAAAAGGGAGGGAAAACTTATGTAACAGATATGTAAAACCTGGCTGTTCAAAAAAGCACTTCAGAAAAAGTAATCTATCAGCAACAATAGTGCAACATATAAATGCAGAGCATATACATATACATATATATATATATATATATATATATATATATATATATATATATATATATATATATATATATATATATATATATATATATCTATAAAGAACCAGTGTTGTAGATACATTCCATGCAAACCTATATGTGAATACTTATAAAAAAATATATAAAATAAATAGTATAGTATATAAAAAAATATATAAAATCCATATTGTGCATATAAGCATAATTCTGCATAAATATATATCTATATACATAAAAAATAAATTTACATATATATATAAAAAATACATATAAAAAATTTGGTATTGGCTAGATGTACTAAGCCCATCTTCTGTTCTTATATACGTGTAATGTATATACAAAAGTGAATGTCAATGTTTAAGCGGTTTAGCTTTCAGAAGAGATTTCAAAGAAACCTTGCTATTTAGCCCAAGGGGTCTATCAGCCTGAAATTATAATATCCATTTCTGTTCCTTGGATTCGATTTTATTTATAAGGTCACCACCCCTAACACTGGATCGTATAAGATCTAAGGCTAGGAACCTAAACTTATGTGCCGAGCCTTCATTTTTGACATGCATAGCCAATGCATTAGTCTCTTTAGCATCTAAAATTCTTTCTTTAAATGCCCTGTTGGTTTTACCTATATAAAAAGAAAAACATAAAATACAATAACACAAATATACCAAATGTTTGGTAGAACAATCTGCATAGAAGTCAGTATCAATTTAGCGTCTATAGGAAGAGTGTCAAACGTAATAGTATTCTACATAACAGTAGCATGCATCCAAATCATGTTAAGTCTAATGTACTTCGAGGGCAAATTTTTCGCACTATGCAGTTACACAATGATGATACTAAGTTAGTTTCAGCTTTATCTTTATTAAAAGAAGAATTTATAAGTAGGGGTTACAAGAGTAAGGTTATTGATAAACAGATATCTGAAGCATGGAAAGAAAGGAACAAGAGATGTAGACCCCGTTATGGTAATAATACACCCACCTCTGCTTTATTAGAGCCTGATAACATCTCTGATTCTAATGTAGTAGCTATAAATAATAATAAGAAGATTCGTATGCCTTTCACTTTTGCTAGTAATATTGATTTTGTATGTCAAACTATCACTACTAATTGGGACATTTTATTAACCATACCTGAACTCCATGGGTTTATTGGTGAGAAACCAGATTTTACTTTTAGAAATAATAGAACCCTTAAGCAACAACTTTGTTATAGACCCTTGAATTCTTCAAACTTTGTTTCATCTGACAGAAAAGGCACTTATGCCTGTAGAAAATGCATGGTTTGTGCTCACCTGCATATAGGTGGTCACTTTCTCCATCCAAGTCTTAATTTTAAAATTGATATTGACTTCTATGCAGATTGTTCTACCAAACATTTGGTATATTTTTGTTATTGTATTTTATGTTTTTCTTTTTATATAAGTAAAACCAACAGGGCATTTAAAGAGAGAATTTTAGATGCTAAAGAGACGAATGCATTAGCTATGCATGTCAAAAATGAAGGTTCTGCACATATGTTTAGGTTCCTAGCCTTAGAACTTATACGACCCAGTGTTAGGGGTGGTGACCTTATAAATAAAACCGAATCCAAGGAACAGAAATGGATATTACAATTTCAGGCTGATAGACCCCCTGGGCTAAATAGCAAGGTTTCTTTGAAACCTCTTCTGAAATCTAGACCGCTTAAACATTGACCTTCACTTTTGTATATACATTACACGTATATAAGAACAGAAGATGGGCTTAGTATATCTAGCCAATACCACATTTTTGATATGTATTTTTTTGATATATATATATATATATATATATGTGTGTGTGTGTGTGTGTATATTTATTTTTTATGTATATATATATATATATATATATATATATATATATATTTATGCAGAATTATGCTTATATGCACAATATGGATTTTATATATTTTTTATATAATGTTTGTCTTTCGGCCACAGCAGAACTCCGGTCCGCTAATGACTGGCAGTATATTTTTACGAAACGCCAACGTGCCAACTCGATGCCCAACCTTCAATGAAGGCACACCCATTTACGCACTCATGTCTTTCGAATGCTACCCAACCGCGGGGAGGAAATGCAGACTCCACACAGAAGGCACTCCCAAGCCAAGCCGAGAATTGAACGGGAGAACCTCTTGCTGTGAGGTAACAACGCTACCACCGTACCACAGTGGCAACCATATATATATTTTTTTTATATATTTTTTTTATAAGTATTCACATATAGGTTTGCATAGAATGTATCTACAACACTGGAACACTGGTTCTTTATATATATATATATATATATATATATATATATATATATATATATATATATGCTCTGCATTTATATGTTGCACTATTGTTGCTGATAAATTACTTTTCCTGAAGTGCTTTTTTCAACAGCCAGGTTTTACATATCTATTACATAAGTTTTCCCTCCCTTTTTCAGTTGTTTTGATTGGTTGTTCTGTGTTTTAAATATTTGTCAGTTTACTTGTGATTTTAATATGGTCTGATGAAGCGGATTTGAACTGTGAAAGCACTTACCTGTTCAGCAGAATAAAGGATTTCTCAGTTTTCCTAAGGATTATTTATTATTCCTGTGAGCCTTGCTTGAAACCTTAGTTTTTATGACTATATTTTAATTTTTTGCTTTGTGGTTTCTTCATCAACAATGAGGTATATATATTCTTTCTATATTGTGGAATGAGTTATAGCCTGGTAGTGCAGGGGTGCTTTCTGTTGCTTTAAACCGGGTCTCTGTTACAGCACAAATGTTCATGTTCTCCATTTTGAGGAGTGCTTCGAGCAAGTGCATTTTGAGATTTAGACTTCTAGCGTTGACCCTCAGATAGCATTTATTTGTAGCTATCATGGTGGTAGTTTGGTCTTTGGAAAACCACCTAAAAAAGGCACTATAGGGGTGGAAAGAGTCTTGGCCAGTATCTGGAAGCCCAGGGTTGACAGATGCAGGGCATCGCTGGCAAAGCATCGAGGTCTGTCAAGCATGTCATCCCAGGCAGACAGATACTTGATCCCCTTAGGATGACACCAGAAACTTAGCCAATTGTTGAAATCAATCATTTCCTGCTTGTATTGTGGTATCATTCTGGGTGATGGTAGGATGCTGCTCAGGGCTAGGGTCATACCCACCTGGGCTACATAATCCAAGAGCTCCTCCATGTCTCTTTTCATGTAGTCCAGGGAGGTACGTCTCAGGTCATTCACACCCACATATACAATGACAGAGTCATATTTGTACCTGTTGTTGAGGGACCTGAGTGCGTGCGTTTTGTGGTTGATCCTGGCACCTGACAGGCAGCTGACTATTACTTTCTCCTTATTCAGCCTAGTGAGTGGGACATCAGTGTGCCCCACTATTGAGTCACCTATGACTAGTATGTTGGGCATGCTGTTGTGGTGGTTGAGTGCGTTTCTGCCTTGGAGGACTCTGCTGTTTGGGTAGATTTTTATTGAGAGCCTCCATGAAGGTGGGTGTGTGGTTTGTGTTTTTATGTGAAGGCAGTGCTGGTGTGTGTTCTGGAGGGCTATGTGTTCCATGTGGTGTGGTGAAAGTGCTGACCTTCTCCTCATAGCCAGTTATTCTGGTCTTGGCTGGAGAGTGCATAGCTTCCAATTTGGATATATAAGTACATCTCTCTCAAGTCTGAGTGTTGGGAAGGAAGAAGAGAGGGTTGTCAGTGTACATGAGGCAGTTGCTACATTGCCTCAGGATGCCCAAGTTCACTAGGTTAATAGTAGAAAACACAGAGAACTGACCTTTAGACATGCTTGGAGGGGTGGGCATTAATAATAAGTACTGGAGCTGTTTCCTTGTAGAACGTTTAGTGCTGGTAGCACTTTGTGTGCTACAATAATTGCTACAAGAAGTCTGGTAAAGTGCTAGACTAATAAGCTAGTAAAAGAGCAGGATAGGAAAGAACTAGCAGATCTAAGGGGAAAAAAATTGTAGAGCAGACTTTGGCACTGCTCATAAGCTTACAAACAGTCCTGGATACATCAAATCGGTATCTGCACTAGACTAGTTATAGGAAAGGTGTGAAACAAGCCCGTATGTGTGGTTTTAATCCAGAAAGTTGAAAGAGATGGAAAAAAACTGCCCAAACAGCCAATAAACTACAACTTCTTGGCTAGAAACCACTCCTCTTGTGGTAGATAGGCCACCCAGTGCTTACCACTCCCACTGATAATTTTATTTATTTTTATTTTACATTTGTTGACTGGGCTAGTCCAACTGGATATATGTTCATTTTTAGTAGAGGCTCGGAGAGAAAAGCTCCACTAAAAGTTACTAGCAATATAGATACAGTACATTTTTAAGGCTAGGCAATACAAGTTGTTTAAATAATAGCTAAACATCATATAATCAACAAAAGTTTTACAAGATAATGGTGAAAAACATATACAAGGGCTATAGACAAATACATACTATACTATAGAGAGCTTGCCAAACAAGGACAAGCTCTATAGTACCTTCTACGATAGTCTAAGCTAGTACCAAACTTTGTTAGCTGATAGCTAATACATTCAGATGTTAATAGGAAGGAGTACAAAGCATAGCAGTAGTGAGATAAGTTTAGAATAAGTATGAGCTAGAAGGCTTTCCTCCAACACAGAAAGACTTGGGGGCGCAGAAGCTTACAAACAGTCCTGGATACAACAAATCTGTATCTGGACTAGATTAGTTACAGGAAAGGCAGGAAACAAGTGCAAATGCAGGCTTTTAAACCAGAAAGTTGAAAGAGATAGAAAAACTGCTCAAACGGCCAATAAACTACAATTTCTGGGCCAGAAACTACTCCTCCTGTGGTAGATGGGCTACCTAGTGCTTACCACTCCCACTAATAAGCTAGAAGGCTTCCCTCCAACACAGAAAGGCTTGGGGGGCTCAGAAGCTTACAAACAGTCCTGGACACAGCAAATCTGTATCTGGACTAGACTAGTTACAGGAAAGGCAGGAAACAAGCTTAGAATTTTTTTTTTACAGAAAATCAGCTAAAATAGCACTAAAAACAATTCAAGTGCAGTGCAAGCTAACACACGAGTGTGTAGCAATATTAAGGCAAATACAGTTTAAATAAATGCAATTTATTCAAACTGTATTCTGAACTGAATTCAATTATTGTTTTATTCAACTCTGAACATTTAAAACGTGCCAACAAATATACTTAGCTGAGAATTACGGTCAGAACACAAAGAGATTTCCAGCAAAGTTTTTTTTTTTTTTTTTTTTAGTAAAGTGGAAAGGGAGAAAGGAGGAACAGAAGATAATTGATTAAGAACCTAAGTGTGTTGGCCTTCTCAGACGTCCTCTCTGTATTAGGTAGAATTATCTTATGACACTGGATTGGAAGGAGTGTCCCAGATCAAATTTACTACAGCTAGTAGCTACAGTAGATTAGGCAGAAATGTTTATCACAGCAGAAAAACAGCCACTAAATGAAAGTTTTAAACAAATAAAGGAGCAAGGAGACTCTAGAGAATGCTTTTAACTGCAAACAAATCAGTTATATGATACACTCCTTGGCAGGAAATCAAAACAAACAAACAGATGTTTAACAAATGGAGAAAATTTACAGTTAATACCTTACACACAGTGCTCTGTGTTCTCTGTCAGCAGAAGATGGCTGCCAGAAACACAGGAAACTCAACAAACAAAACAACCAGGCCTAGATAACAGCAGGCCTGTATCCAGACTATGCTACCTGGCAATGAAAAAAGTATTGAAGTCACTATATAATCCTACTGTCTTTATGACAATGGATATAAAATGGAACAAATCTAGTACATAGAAATATGCTCCTGGGAATCATAGCTCTCAACTCCCCCTGATTTCACAGACCTTTTTTGAAATTGCTTCCTATTTTGATTTTGTTCTTTACAAAAGTTGTGCTTTTTTCTTCCAAATCATTGAGAACTGAGGTCGCTAAATGACAGACATTTGAGTTTCAAACTTCATATCATTCAGAAATGCATGCTAATTTAAACCTGTAACTCTAGCAGATTTCTTAGTATATGTGTAATATTTAAACTCTGTCACTGATTTTGGGCCTTTACCCCCAATTTTTTTAGTTTTTGTCCTTCATTGTTCAGCTAAAAGTTTAAGAAGTATGCTGGGAATCCATGAGTTTTCCCTAGAATTCAAGAACTAAAGCTACAGCAAATTCTGAAGGTAATGCTACTCAATGCTAGAAGTCTAAACCTCAAAATGCACTCTCTCGAGGCACTCCCAAAAATGGAGAACATCGATATCTGTGCAGTAACTGAGACCTGGTTCAAAGCTCCAGAGAGCACCCCTGCAATACCAGGCTACGGCTCTTACCACACTTTTCGGCCACCAAACCAGGACCAAAACACTAAAAGTGGAGGAGTGTCCATATTCACCAAGGATATTCACACCACCAGGCTAGTTGCCCAACACAATGCATCTGAAATTCTCCAGGTGCAACTAACACTAGGTAAGACTGCAATCTAAATTGTAGCTTGCTGCAGATCCCCCACCATGCCCCAAGGTTCTCATTACACCTTTCTAAACATACTGGAAAATATTAAGAGACAACCAAACACACTAATACTGGGTGATTTCAGCTACCCTGCCATTAACTGAGAAAACGACCCATGTGCCAACACCTTTGTCCAATGGTTCTTGGAATTCATAAATTCCAATGCCCTGGATTAACTAATCCATAGTCCCACCAGGGGCTCCAATATCCTAGACCTGGTCATTACCAACATGGAAAATCGATGCTCCACACCTATGGTCACCCCCTCGTTGGTCAGGTCTGACCATAAGCTAATCACCCTTAACATCCACATCCCACCCTCACCCCCCAGTAAGGAAACGTCCATAAAAAAACTTCTCCAAAGCCATTTTCATGCTACTCAATTCAGAAGTGACAAACGTCATGACACCAATGCAGACGGGAACTGAAAGTTCAACTGCTGAATCCTACACTAAGGCACTGTACGAGCACATCCACTCGTGCCATCCCAAATAGAACCAAGATGCTCTCCTCCAAAAAAGGAAGCCAATCTGGTGGTCCCCTGCCATAAAAAAACTTTACAACAAAAGGAAGAAACTGTTGCAGAAAAGAGGAAAATCCCAGGATGCAAAAAACTCCCTTACCAGCCTCAGTAAGAAGCTGAGATACCTCATAAAATCCACCAAAGCAAGTTATGAAAATAAAATTGCTAAAGATTCCAAAGACAACCACAAGGCATTCTATAACTATGTCAAGAATCTAAATGGCAATGCTCAGATCTGCTCTGCGCTACAACAAAATGGCATTAAATATACTGATCTCAAGGATATTGCCAATATCCTGGTAGATCAATTCAGTGCCAACTTCACCCCCCTCTCACCCCCTAAACAGCCCATCTCAATACTGGAAGATTGCCAAATTCTGGTAATAACGGCCACACAGGTAAAAAACACATTCTCCAAAGCTAAGAATACAGCATCCATGGGACCAGATGACATCCCGGGCTATGTATTACATGAACTACAAAATGAACTGGCACCTCACCTAAGTGTTATGTTTAATCATAGCCTCACCTCAGGCTTCATGCCCACTGAGTGGCATACAGCTACAGTTATCCCACTCCACAAGGGGGGATCCAACTTGGCTCCCGGGAACTACTGCCCCATCAGTCTGACAAGCCTGATCTGCAAGGCCATGGAACGTATTATCATGGAACTTATAAACCAAGACAGTGGCAACCTTCAAACACTGGACCCCACCCAGTTTGGGTTCGTGAAGGGCCGATCTTGTCTCCTGAACCTGATTGACTTCTTCGAATCAGTCTCCAGAGCCATGGATGAGGGTAAGGTGGTCCACACAGCCTATCTGGACCTCACCAAGGCCTTTGACACCATCTCCCACTCTGGAATCATAGATAGACTTACTAAGCTGGGCATTAGTCCCTACGTCACTCGATGGGTTGCCAATTGGCTTACTGATAAAACCCAGACTGTAAAAGTAGCCGACTCCAAATCCAGTTCCAGACAAGTGACAAGTGGAGTACCTCAGGGTTCAGTCCTGGGACTGCTCTTGTTCGCCATCTACTTCTCTGAAGTACAGGCCAACACTAAGGGACTGGCTAACAAAGTTTGCAGATGACTGCAAACTGGGAGCCATTATTGAATCCCCAAATGATGTGGATACTCTACAAAAGGGCCTTACAGAAACAGATGCTTGGTGCCAGAGCCATGGGCTCAAGCTCAGTGCCAAGAAATGTATAGTTATCCCCTTTGGGAAAAAACATGTACCTGTGAATTACCACATAGGAGGCAGTCCACCAAACACCGAAAGTGTGATAAGAGGCTTATGGACACAGGTGGACAGTGGTCTCACCTTCGATAACCACATTGCCACAACAGTCATGAAATCCTTCATGTAGCACACCTCATCACTAAGGGCTTTTCATCCAGGAAAAAGGAGGTCATTATCCCACTGTACTCATCCCTCATTAGACCCATTATAGAATACAATGCCCCATTTGGTATGTACCTCTCAAGACATCTGCAACAACTGGAAAGGCCGCAGAAATACCTCACTAAAAGAATCACAGGCCTAAAGCAGATGCCTTACGCTGACCGCCTTAAACACCTCCAGCTATACTCTGTCGCATATCATCTACTCAGAGGTGATTTCTGCTTAACATACAAGGCCATGTCAAACCCAGAGCTGTTGGACATGCTACATTTAAAGAAATCCCAATCCCTCAGAGCCATATGCTCCAGGGATCTAAACCTTGTCATCACAATAAACAAAACATGCTGGTGGGATAGATTCTTGACCTAGAGACTCCCCAGACTCTGGAATAGACTGCCCATACATGTCAAGCAGAGGACCTCTTTGGCCCTCTTCAAAAGGAACCTTGACGATTGGATGGGAGAAAGAAAATTCACCCCGGGGATCATGTCAGTCACCCTGCTAGACAGGGGTCCAGGGAAGTAAATAGTGTGGGAAGAAATAGCCAGGGAATTGTTATGGCTAGGCTTGTATAGGCCCTAGGGCCGATAGCCTAGTACCAACCTATGAACCTAGGAAATAAATTGTGCAAAGCCTCCACCATAGCATTATATACTACTCTGTCACTGCAAAATCCCACACATCCAAGTATTCAGCCACCTTCCTGGAATGAAGGGAATTTCCCTTATGTTCTGTCAAGGATCCCTTAGAACATACAGATAAAACTACTATAATGGGTTCTCCTGAAAGAGGCCATGTATAGGGGACCTTTCATGCCAATGATCTCTGCACACAATTGTGTATTGTCTTAGCTATGTCCGCAACCTCAAAGGCAATACACAATTGTGTGCAGAGCTCATTGTAAATGGAGCCACCTATACTGAGCCAGAAGATATAGCAAACCTCCTGGCTGATAAATTCAGCTCCAACTTTACCCCTCTCTCCCCCTCAACCTTCCCTCCAGAAATATCCTCAAATATAACAGGTCCTTAACGCTATCTCTTAGATCAAGAATAATGCATCAATGGACCCAGACAATATCCCAAGATGCCTTCTAAATAGCATGAAACATGACCTATCAGGGCATCTGGAATTACTATTTAACTGAAACCTCCAAACAGGCTTCATGCCTCATGAATAGAGAAAGGCAACAGTCATCCCTCTGCAGAAAGGTGGGCCATCTACAGACCCTGGAAACTACAGACCCATAAGTCTCCCTAGTCCTATATGTAAAGCCATGGAAAGAATTATCATGGAGATGATCAATAGCGATATAGTAAACCTCCAGACACTGGACCCAACCCAGTTTGGTTTTGTTAAGGGCAAATCATGCCTACTCAGCCTGGTGGACTTCTTTGAGAAGGTCATCAAAGCAATGGATGAGGGTAAAATCATTCATACTGCCTATCTTGACCTGGCCAAGGCATTTGACATAATACCCCACTCAGGCATTGTTGACAAACTCAAGAGATTAGGTACAAACTCGTATGTCACCTGGTGGATAGCCACCTGGCTCACAGTTAGGATCCAGGAAGTTAGAATTAGGGAGTCTACTTCTACAAAGAGGCCAGTCACAAGTGGAGTCCCTCAAGCTTCAGTCCTTGGACCACTCCTTTTTAGCATTTACTTCTCAGAAGTCAAGGCCAATGTCAGTGGTCTCTGACTAAATTTGCAGATGATTGCAAATTAGGAGCTGTCATTGACTCTCACACTGACACAAATGTTCTCCAGAAGGGGTTGACACAGACAAACAACTGGTGTCAGAGCCAAAACTAAATGCCAAGAAATGCATAATAGTATCCTTTGGGAAGTCATCCATCCTTGGTAACTATCATACTGACAACACACCCCTTAGAGATGACCCAGTAGTCAGGGACTTAGGGAAACACAATCATTCTATGTTTTGCAACTTATAAACAAAGGTATGGCATCTAAGTCCAAGGAAGTCATTGTTCCACTGTATTTGGCATTCATCAGACCTATCATTGAGTACAATGCCCCCTTTAGTATGTACCTAACCAGGCATATCCAACAACTGGAACGTCCATTGAGGTTCCTCACTAAAAGAATACATGGTGTAAGTAAAATGTCCTATGGAGACTGCCTCAACGCTCTAGCCTTGTATTCTGTCTCCAACAGGCTTTTGAGAGGAGATCTATGCCTGGCATACAGGGCATTGTCAGACCCCACTCTGATGGACTTCCTGCATATCCACAAAACAAACAGCACCAGAATCACCCATTCTAAAGACTTAAACCTTGCCTATGATATAAATAAGACCTGCTGGAGAGATAGGTATATATCTACCCTGTCTGTGGAACAGACTCCCAATTCGTGTGAAGCAGAATTCCTCCCTAAACCCAATTCAAGTGTAACTTGGACAATTGGATGGGAAACCAGAAATTCATCCCTGGTTTGGCACCTATGTCTCTAATGGACACAGCTAACCTGTAACTAGTTCATCTCCCAGGCCCATGCTTACATTTATCAAGGGTATTAGAACTTGTCAGAGATTTGGGATGCATGGCTAGGCTTCAAAAGGGCCATGTGGTTGTTAGCCTAGTAAACACCTACGAACCTAATAAATAAATAAATAAAAACTAAATAAAGTAAATCAACAGTTTAAAATAATGTACATAATCAATGCGTATTGGCAACCCACATTTCTTCTTCAAGTCTCTGAGAATACATACCCCTGTAGCACACTAATTGTGTTTCATTTTTATCCAGCATTCACTGTATAAGTTGATTTGACCTTGTACACTTGAGATTGTGAATGAAGCAATATCATAGGGATATTTCTTTGTTCAAGAATAAGGAACAAAGCCAAAAATAAATTTTGTGTGTGTGTGTGTGTGTGTGTGTGCGTGTGTGTGTGCGTGCATGTGTGTGTGTGTTGGGGGTGTACAAATGCTTAAAATTGGGAGAATTTTTAAATATTGCTACTTCACTCAGAAAGTCAGTAGCACATGTTTTGAATCAGTATACATTATCTGAAGAGTAAGTACATTATTTACTGACTGTAATCCTTTCCTCAATGATTTATTTATCAGAAATTATGTTTTGATGGACAGGACAAAAAAAAAAAAAAAAAAAAAGAGTCAAAATCAGAAACGTTTTCTAAACTCAGGGAAACTTTTGAGCTTACTGACTGTAATATTTTCCTTAGTGATGTATCAGAAAATATTTTTTGATGGACAGGACAAAAAAATTAGTCAAAATCAGAAAAGTTTTCTAAACTCAGGGACACTTAAGTGCTATTGGAAATGTCTGTGAAGAATGATCAGACTTTTCCAGACAGAACAGCTTTTGTTTGGGAAAGGAACCAAAATGAGAAGCTTATACTGCCACCTACTGGTAGAGCTATTACAGTACACAGAGAGGTGGGGACTTCTCTGGAGCAGTTTGAATTTCTTCGTGCTGCAGGCATCCTGAAGTGGAAGGGGCACACAATGGGGTAATCAGTCTTTCCGCTACAAAATGAAATGATGAAATAAGCAGACACAAAGATAATGGATTTCGTTGCACCATTGTCAATAAGTGGAAGTTTGTCAGTTCAATAAATATATTTAAGTAAGAGCTGGAAAGGCCAGGAAAATAAAAAAAGAAGGAAGATAATCACTATAGCCTTTCATTACATTAGGCATAGTTTGGTATTTCTGTTATTTGCTGTTTTAGCAATGTTAGTAAAATATTCTTTCAGTTTAAAATGATCATTCAACCTGCATTATAAATAGCCACATTAAATCTTTTAAGTATTGTAATATGATCCCCCTGGTTACCAAATGTAGCTTTGCCGTTGACTTTTGCAGTTGTTTTCATAGAATTGACAGTAGAACAGTAGAGTGACGTCTGCCAGTTAGACTAAAAACACCTTATCTGAATTAGCCTGCAAATGTCAGATCTGCAGTGAAGCATGAAGGTGTAAGGAAACATATACTTCTTTATTGAGCCTTTTCGCACAAATACTGAAACCTCTTTGTCACATGACTCACATCCCATAATACTCTAATTCTTAAAGGGATACAGCATCAAATAGTAAATGTATGACATTCTGCTTTATTAGACCAAGCAAAATGCCTCTCTATAATTATACATTATGAACAATCACTTTTAGATTATGTAATGGTGCAGCAGTTAGCATTGTCGCCTCACAGCAAGAGTTCGATTCTCGACTGGAGTGCCTTCTGTGTGGAGTCTGCATGTCCTCCCCACGGTCGAGTGATGTTGAAAGACATGCAGGTAAGTGCGTGTGTGATTGGGTGTGCCTTCTTTGAAGGTTGGGCATTGGGCTGGCAACTCGGCACCGTAAAAATCCACTGCCAATTATTAGCAGACCGGAGTTCTGCTGTGGCGACCCCTAACCGGGAAAAGCCAAAAGACATTTACTCTTAGATTCTGTAATCTTTACACTATATCTTGCGAGTCATGGGACTATTACATACAAGAAAAAAAATAAACTTTATCGGTTAAATGTAATTATTTATAGTCAGATACCATATTGGTTTTGTGATGACTATAGTAGCAGCTGCCCTATTTCATTTCAACACCATTGTGTATAGCAGCAACACGGGAGGTAGTTGGGAAAAAACTTAACTAGTTCCCTGGTTGATTGTACATTTGAGCCTGCATCTAAGGATATCATGGTAGCTGAAGACTAACTCAGTAGTGACTTCATGGCTATCACTTACAGCTCCTTATTGGATGCAGTCACCTAATTCTTAGACCTGAACATGTAATCTGGCAGTTTTTACAGATATCTACACTTTCATCTGTACTGCTGCATGCATTCTCTCAAAGTCAAATACGAACTTACAAGTTTCTGATAATGACCTGTCTGTAACATTTTAACAAAACTCTTATCCAACATCATACTAATCCTTTCTCCTTCCATTAGTAAACATACTTAGCATCTCTGTCATAGAATTATTTCTGTTTTACTGATTTTCTTTTTCACTTCGTTTTTCCTTAGGTAGTCTATTGCTTGCTTTCTGTTTTCTGGTAGCAAAAAACAGAAATAATTTAAGAAAGTATAGTAAACATATCGTAACAGTAAATGTTTGAATGGTCACTGCTGGAGTAGCCTTAGCTATATGGGTCATATCCTGCATAGGATATATCAGCTGACCATCTTCCAAAGCTTCAGGGAAACTTGCATACACTCAAGCCATTAGGCTGCTGAGCTGTCTAAAAACACAGATTTGAATGTCAGGGCCCTTCAGAGCTTTCATGTCAACTGAGAGAGGGAGGTTGAGCCCTAAAAGGGCACAGCTAGGGGTAAAAATATATACATATATACACACACACCCTGGCATAATCAAAAAACAAGGGGGATGGAGGGAGTACGTGGCTAGTGATCTTTTGAACATCTACTGTTATGGTAAGGTTATTTACACAACTGTATTATCTTCATCATACTGATCACTGCTGCAGCACCTTAGCTACATGGACAGATTACACTAACAATGACTGGGAGGAGGAGGATGGGGAAGGGCTCAGAGCCCCTAGAGAATGCTCCTAGCAATGCCTGATCTAGACCTAGAGAAGGACTCAAGGTTGCTGTGTATTGTGAAAGTATGTGCAGATGACCAAGTTGCTGCTTCTAGCTTTGACTGTCCCTGGAATAGTGTTGTTGTGGTGAGAATAACAAAAGGTAATAGCCTGAAACAAGCATTTGGAAATAGTCTGTTCTGACACAAGTTGTTCCTTCTTTGTACTTTCACAAGAAATAGGTTCGTAGGTTCATAGGTTCATACTAAGCTAACTGCCCTTGCGAGCCATTTTAAGCCTAGCCAATTATCCCTTGTGAGACTCGAACCCTGCACCTTGTGTTTGTAAGGCAAACACCTTAACCATTTGGCCACCCTCCCAACCCCTGCTGCTGCAGCACCTTAGCTACATGGACAGATTACACTAACTTACAATGACTGGGAGGAGGAGGATGATCCAAAGATCTGACAGATTTTGTTCTGTCAAGATCGTACTTGAGTTTCCTGTGGACATCCAAGGTATGGAGTATCCTTTCTTCCACAGTTTTAGGTTCAGGAAAGAACAAAGGGAGATGGATAGTTTGGTTTAAGTAAACTTGGACACCATTTTAGGCATAAAAGAAGGATAAGTTCTTAAAGATTTCCTGTCTTTGTAGGAAATTAGATAGGGTTGACTTACCATAATAGCTTGCCAATCCAATAGTGTTCATTCAGTGGTCACAGCAATCAGTAAAACAGTTTTCCATGTTATGAACTTAAAGTCAGCAGGATGAGTTAGATCAAATAGAACACGTGTTAGTTTCTTTAACACAAAATTAAGATTCCAAGTAGGAGTCACTGATTTTCTTGGAGGTTTCTTATTCAAATCCCCTTTCAAAAACCTTTTCACATGAAAATGCATTGAAAGTGGGTGGGGTGGGGGGCAACAAATGAACTTTGATGGAGAAGCAAGAAAGGCCATAGAATAGTAATTCACATAAATATGGTGAAATCAGAGAAACACTAGTCTTGAATGACTACTGGTTATGTTGTTGGCACCAACTATAATATTTTTTCCATTTATTAATATATGACTTTTCTTGTTTCCGTTAGTACCTGCTGCATGCCCCCAGGGAACAGCTGCTTAAAGGGAATTAAGACTCTATTATCCAGGCAGACAGTTGACGTTGATTGGGTTGAGGTGTATCAAACAACCCTGTTCTTGTGTGAGTAGATCCATTATGTGAAGATGTTTGTGGTAATTTCCCCTAACCATTTCCAAAGGAAGGGAGAACCACTGTTGCCTGGGAGTCACCGCAATGATCTTGAGAGATTCCTTCTGAATCTTTTGAAGCATCCTGAATATCAGTAGGTGGGGGGAAAGTACACAGGAACATCCCTATCCAAAGAAAGGAAAATATATCTATCTTCCAGGCCTTCTTTCATGGAATCCTGGAGCAGAATTTTTCCAGCTGATTGCTCAGAAAAGAAGCAAAGAGGTCTGCTTGACGTACTCCCCAAAGGTGGATCAGATCTTCGAAGACACTCTGATCTAGTTTCCATTTGTGAGGGTCTGCCTTTGTCCTGCTCAGCTCATCTGCCACACAGTTTTTTGCTCTGACAAGATGTAGCATACCTGTAGAGTGAAACTGTGCTGTAAAGCTATACCCCAAGCTAACATGAGTAATCTGCATAAAGGTACAACCTGGTTCCCCCCTGCTTGTTCATTTACCACATGGCTGTGGTATTGTCTCTAATAACTTGAAGAGATCGATGGGACCAAAGATGATTCAGAGAGTTGAGTGCCTTGATTAGAGAAAGCATCTATTTTATATTTATATGCTCACATCTGCCCTTGGTGTAGCAAACACCTTGCACTTTTATCCTTTCTGAAATTGCTCCCTAAGCAAAGTCTGAAGCATCTGTGGTGACTGACTGCTTTGAAGCAGGACAGGAGAGAGACCTGGATTTAGGGATATTTGCTGTCTCCACCAATTGCTTTCACTTCTGACAAATCCCAGGACTAGGATTTGAAAAGATAATGGGTGTTGGTGCTGGGACCTAAGAGACTTTATATACAATTTTATCTTTTTCATGTGGAGTCTTGCCAGGGGTATTATGAGGATCATAGATGCCATGAGTCCCAAAATCCTGAGATATTCCCTTGCAGAGACTGAAGTCTGAATGGAAAGCCCTAAAAATAGATCTAGATATGCATCTATGTTTCCTGTGGAAGAAAAGTTCTTTTAACTGAGGTGTCTAGCAGACAAACCAGAAACACAATCCTGTGTGATAGAGTCAACAAAGACTTTTGAATGTTCTCTTGGAATCCCAGCTTGTATAAAAGATTTCTTACCCAAATGAGAGATTCCTGATACTTTGAAAAATATACCACAAAGATCTATTTTCAAAGACAGAAGTGCAAATTCAGACTTTATGAAGTGGAAAATAGACTGACAGGCGGGGGTGGGGAATATGCCCCTTAAATAATCGCTCTAACTTGTTGCGCTCTCCTTTATCTTGATGAGTTCCTTTCTTCTTTTTGGAATTCTCTTGCCATTACTTCTTAAACATCTATTTATCAGCATTTTGCTGAGGCTGTTTTTGTTTTTTGCCAAAATTAGATGCAGTGTTAGAGAATCCCTTGTAAAATCTGGAAAAAGAGGACTGAAAGGTCTGGGAGAGTCCCTGTCTCAGCTCACCCCTCATCACAAGTTTTGACAACAAATCTCTGTCCAAAGGAGAATTTAACATCTCATTTTCACATCGTCTGGAAAATTCTGAGAATGTAGCCAGGCAAACCTCCTCAAAACAGTACAAGTGGTCATAGGTTTGGAAGAAGTATCAACAGAGTCACACACATGCTTTAAACAGAGTTGTGACTTGTAAGATGGACGAAGCTAAACCATTTAAAGCAGATTTTTTTCCTCACTAGAAGAGACCACAGACAAAGTATTCCTCATGCTTTTCCAATTAGTCAGAATAAACTTTAACATATCAGCCAATTCAAAATTCTGAAACTCAAAGTTGCAGAAGCATACACTTTTTTCCGACAGTTATCAATGACTTTCCTATCCTTATCAGAAACTGTAGGATTGAAATTAGCCAAGTGTTTAGCAGAAAAAGGATTAACTAAAGCTATAGTTTCGGAGTCAGGTTTGGGATGAGTATATAAAAACTTATAAGACTGAGGAACTTTATACACTTTACATTTTTAGGAGTGGCAGGCTGACTATCTGGAAAATTGCAGGCTGTGACACACACGCACACACACGCACACACACACGCACACACACACACACACACACACACACACACACACACACACACACACACACACACACACACACACACACACACACACACACACACACCCTCCAATGCTGACAACACTGGGGGAATGGGTAAGGGCTCTGGAAATTCCATTTGTAATAGAAAGAAGGACTGACAATGGAACCAGTAGTTTGTTCCATGGTTAAGCTGAAAATGGTGTATCTTTAATGGGGAAAACAAGTAGCACAAGCCGGTAAAAATTTTAAGTCATAAAAAGTCACTTTTCCAAAATAAAAGCATAGTAAAAAGTACTTTAATATACTTTAACAGCCACAAAAAGTAAAATAAGAACAGTTTCCCCACAGAAAAAATAGTTTTCAACTACTTTTAATAACTTTTAAACTGACAGGAAAAATGTGCACTTCCATTTGAAAGTACAATTAAGTCTTGTGACAGTCTATCAAAACACAAAGTCTTAGATTGAGCTTGTCTGCCCAACAACAGAACACAAGCCAACTTTCAATCCTTGAATGCCTGCAGAGTAGCGCTGTCTTTGGCATCAGGAAAGCTCTGAAGGGCTTGAAGTTCATAGCTTTGTGTTTAGGCATCTCTTCTCAAACTGCCTAATGGTTTGAGTATGTGGAAGGTGTCATGAAGCTTTGGAAGCTGCTGGACAGCTGGTATATCCTTGGCAAGATATAGCCTATACAGCTAAGGCTATTGCAGCAGGGATCAGTATGATGAAAATGCTTTGTTTTCAACCTTCTCCCCATCAATAATTGAACCAGTCAATAACCTTGTTGCTTACAGTGGAGCATTGTAGTAGTCTGGTATTGCTAAATGAAGCACATTTGACTTACTACATCACACTTCTTGATAATATTCTTTACAGTTTGAAGCCCATTAGGCTTTGGATACCTTGGACTTGATATAATATGCTTGAATTCCCATGCTTTGGAAAAAAAATAATTTTTGGTACTTGAAATGCAGACCATTGTCTTACATGACTTGTTCTGATATTCTGTATCTTGGGAATATTGATTTGAGCACATTATTACTTTTATAGCCATCATATTTTTAAGCTAAATCACTTCCAGATATTTAGAGTAATAATCAAAACAGAGTAGAATGTTAAACCTACTGTACTACAATAAGTTCTCAGTTTTAGCCATGGCAGTGTCACCCCCCCCCCCCTCCATACATGCTACAAATATCGGAGTTTGGTGACATCTGCTGTAATTTGCACTGTCATCGGCCAATTTATAATACCTTTGGTACTTTATGTATATTTAGGTCTTCCTACATTTGACTCGTACTTTTAGCAGCACTAGCTTTCTTAGTTGAGATTTAATGATACCCACTTTTAAGTTAGAGACCTTGTATGTGAAATAATTCCTCTTTAAATGAAAAGTGTAGCCTTATCAGAAGACAAAGTTCTCCACAGTCACATAATAACAGAAATTCTTCACCTTACGCTCCTCTATAACAGCTGCATTTCTGTATCATCTCTCATAGGGGTTTCATTTCCTACAAATTCACACTTGTAACTGGTAGTCATGTCATGAACTATAAATCCTTCAAGACTTCTTCCAGCAAAGTTTCCTTACACTCACCTAAATAGGCTCTGCTCATTTTATCAGCAATATGCATAAACTTTATTGATTTATACAGAACTTCTGCATTATAATGTTGGTGAGTTAGCAGCATTCTCTGTGATTTTGCTGGTCCTGTGTGTAAAAATTTCTTGAACATACTCTGCAAACATTTATATTTGTTACTTTAATTTGCACAACGCAGTGCAATTTTTTATGCCAGTCCCAAGCCCAGATAAATGGGGAGGGTTCCGTCAGGAAGAGCATCCGGCATAAAATTTTGCCATATCATACATGCAGACAACAGTACAGATATACATACCGGATCGGTCGAGGCCTGGGTTAACAATGATCGCCACCAGTACTGTTGGCCAACAGGGTGCTGGCGGAAATTGGGCTACTTTTGGCCAAAGGAGGAGAAGAGGGGGGAGGCATGCCCAAAGGCAGGTAAAGGCTAGGACTATGGTAGTGTGGTTCAGAACTTTGAATGTTAGCAGTATGACTGGTATAGGGAGAGCAGTATGACTGGTATAGGGAGAGAGCTAGCTGATATGATGGACAGAAGGAAGGTTGGTATATTGTGTGTGCAAGAGACCAGATGGAAGGGGAGCAAAGCTAGGTGTATCAGAGGTGGGTTCAAATTGTTTTATCATGGTGTGGATGGGAGGAGAAATGGCATAGGGTTATCCTGAAGGAGCAGTATGCTAAGAGTGTTTTGGAGGTAAAAAGAGTGTCGGATAGAGTGATGTTTATGAAGCTGGAAATTGATGGTGTAATGATGAATGTTGTTAATGCATATGCTCCACAAGTTGGGTGTGCGATGGATGAGAAAGAAAAATTTTGGAGTGAGTTGGATGAAGTGGAGATGACTGTACCCAAGGATGAGAGAGTGGTGATTGGAGCAGATTTCAATGGGCACATTGGTGAAGGGAACAGAGGGGATGAGGAAGTGATGGGTAGGTATGGTGTTAAGCAAAGGGATGCAGAAGGTCAGATGGTAGTGGATTTTGCGAAAAGGATGGACATGGCTGTGGTGAATAACTTTACCACCATAAACAATCAGTGAGGTAGAATGTTCCTGAATACAAAGACAAGGTAAATGAACTCTAAAAACTTGACCTGAGTCACAGCTTCTAATTTTATAGTTAAGGGCTTTTCAATGTCTTTTCCAGGGATCTATTACACTGATAAGAGTAAAATACGCTGAAATGTTAATGTAGCTTCACCTTCAGCAGTAAAAGGCCTGTGAGTGTGGGTAAGTGGGGTGGGGGGGTGGGGATATCCTTACAGCAGATTCAACACTACAAACAGAACACACTAGTGCATGACTTAAATTAAATTATTAGTCTGAGTCTATGAATTTGTCTTATATAGATTTAACTCAGTGTATTTTTTCCTTGTGAACTTTTGCAACTGCAAGTGAACTTCAGCTGTGCAAGTTCTTTAGGTAGTGGGTTGTTTCACTTGGGGGGGCGGAGATAGCAAGTTAATAAGGATATCTTGATGGTTGAACTGGATAGGTACAGTACTATTTGTCCATACTCATCCACATTAAGTAACGTTTGGCAAACAAGAGTAGTGCACTATATTTCACAGTTGTGCATTTCACCTTTCTAGCCTTTAAACAGGAATAATAAGAAAGCTTACCAGAGATATTTGTAGGTAGGCCACAGTGGTGCAACTGTTAGCGTTATCGCCTCACAGCAAGAGGTTCTCCGGTTTCGATTTTTGGCTGGAGCACCTTCTGTGTGGAGTCTGCATGTCCTCCCTGTGATTGAGTGACATTTAAAGACATGCAGGTAGGTGCATGTGTGAATCGGTGTGCCTTCATTGAAGGTTGGGCTGCCACCTTGGCACTGTAAAAATCTACTACCAATCATAAGTGGACCGGTGTTTCGCTGTGGCAACCCCTAACCGGGAAAAGCCAGAAAGACATTACTTTTTTACCAGTGATATTTGTAGGTATGCAAGTTTGTGATTACTAAGAACAAAAATGGCTTCCACAGTATAGAAGGAGAGAAAGAAAAATAAGCTAACAAGAGATATGTGTTTGCATGCAAATATAGGGTTACTGAAATGTAGGTATACAGATGTTAGAGAGACAGGTGGCACACCTATCTGTTAGATCCCACTCTTTGCTATACAATATACAGTCTGTAAATCTGCTATTTAAGCACTTAGAAAAAGGCAGCCAGCTAGAGTGTGTAGCATATATGAAAAAAAGAAGCAGCAACCTTAGTCAATGACAAAACTCTTTACAAATAGAAACTCTTATGTATTAACAATTGCCTACAATATCCAGTAACTGTACTGTTCGTGTAAACATAAAATCAGGTATTACAATAGAGGCCTTCAGTAGGAGGGACAGAAATATATATATTCATAACATAAACATATGCACTACAGATTAGCAGGGAGAAAACAAAATAAACACTATATACTTTTTTTCTCAAAATTAGTTAATATTGAATGCTTAATGTTGAAATTTCTATTGTTTACAAAATATTAGCTGTCAATGCATTTATGTTCTGTAATTTTGAATGTTTGCATTCAGTCAATATATAAGGAGGTGTTACTAGAAGTAGGAGTGGTTGTTAGAGAGGTGGAGCATTCAGTCGTAAATTTTAGGCTAATACTGGGATGGAACTAGAAAGGGGAATGACTGAAAGGACTATATGAAAATACTGTGTAGTAGAAATAAAAACAACATGTAACAGGAGTGAAGCGCCTATCCAGCATTGTGTTCTCACCCACGGGGAAGGGGGTGGTAGCAAAGAGAGAACAAGAAGGAATCTAGAGCTGTATCAAGGTAAGACATTATAGATTATTTGGGGAGAAATAAGTTATGAGTAAGGACTTACGTTTGCTATATTGGAGTACATGAGGTTTGGGATAAAGTAAGGGCACTTCAGGAAACCCATCTGGAGGAGATGTTGAAATGTGACTATCATAACAATATATTTTGTTTACAGGGAGAATGTGAAGCTTCTCTTTAATCTTGTTAGAACTTGCTCAGTACTGATACAGAAGATGCTGGTGGATAAAGTGACTAGATGCAAGGATTTTAGTTTAATTAAAAATTACTTTTAGAAGTATTTATACACCAGTAGAAGCAAACATGTCTGACATCAGAAAAATAATAGGGTGGTGGAGTGATAGCATTTCAGCAAGAGATGACAGTATTCTTGGGAGATGGGAATCTTATATCGAGTGTTTGGATGGCCCAAGAAGTAAGAGGTTACTATAACAAGGATAGTATTTTTGTAACATTTTGTAATCAAATGGGCCTAACTAATTGTCATTATGTGTTGGAATGTTCTGATTTATGTATATTTTACAAAGCTACATAAGTGCATATCTCTTTGCAGAAGGACAAATTAGCCAGACACTTAGTTGTTTGGCAGTAGTTTGTTGTTTAACTTGCATGTGAGAGCTGTTTTTGCTGTTCTTTTATGTTAACATATTCCACAGTCAGATATCTTGTGGCAGAAGGTGTTTACCTGAGCTCTCTGAGTTGGAAAGCACTGCAGGAAGTTCAAAGCATGGTTATTTGTTGGCTAGAAGGCATAGGAATCAGTTTCAAACTTTTTTCTCTACATGGAGCTGTTCACTGGGCCATGGAAGTTAGCAGTGCCCTGTGTAGTAGCAAATGCCTATACAGTAAAATTTACCTATAAAGTTAGGATTAAATCTGAAACCTGTTAAACAGTGTGGCATTGTGCAGAAATATCCCAGCACTACATAACATCCTGCCCTTAAGCCCAGAAACTACCCTAGGAGACTCCTGTTAAAACCCAGTCCTTAATCTTAAACAGCCAAGCCTATTATGGGACCAAGCAACATAGATATGCAATTTCCAAATGTCTCTTTGGCCAGCTTGGTAGATTTGGGCATCCTAAGGCAATGTAGCAATTGTCTCATGTTCTCAGGCAACCAGTTAATAATTAAAAAAATAACACAGTATGAGAGAGATGTAAATATACAACTTATAGGAGTGGTTACTACCTGGAAGCTGTAGTTTTATTGGCCATTTTGGGTCAATTCTAAACTACTTGATCTGTCTCTCTTAAAACCAGGCTGTCTCATGGTTTCGGCATCTTTTCAGGCTTGCTAGTTGTTGCTGAAGCACCTACCAAGAGGAGAAAATGCTGAGAGAAGAAAATGAGCTACTTTTGTGATTTTAAGTATTTTCTTCTGATTTTTTTGTTAAGTTTTACTGCTTTGCCGCCTACCTTTTGGCATTTTCCGGCTTGCTAAAGTTTATATCTGTAACAGTAACAGTACCTGGAACACATCTAGAGACTGTTTACTGCATTTCCTGTGTTGCATTTAATTTAAAATGTTTTTTTTTTCTCTAAAAACTGCATTTTACCTGATTTTGGCACTCAAGTGTGGGGTCATTTATTGCACTGTTGTGATTATTTTGCTGTTTGTGTATCTCTGCTACCTTTAAACTGCAATAAAAAGAAAAAAAAAAATCTTGCTTTTTTCCCACTTTCTGAAAGTTAAGAAAGTTCAGTTACAGATTTGATGTTCTGAACTGTTTGGAAGTTTCTAGACGGCCAGTGCTTGCTTGGGCTAAAGGGAAGTCTCTGTGTTCACCAGTGGGAGTGGTTAACATTGAACAGCCTGCCTGTCCCTGGAGGAGTGGTTACTACCTAGAAGCTGTAGTTTTATTGGCTATTTTGGGTCAATTCTAAACTCCTTGATCTCTCTCTCTTAAGACCCTACAACTGTCTTTTTGTGCGGTTTTGCGCACTGAGCAGCGTCGGGCAGCGCCGCCTAAACAGGTTTAAACTATTTCAGGCTCCACAAATTCTGCTCATCACTTTTTCCCTTAGAACTGTTCAAACTCTCAAAGTAATCACTCTATTCTCTTTCTAAAGCCCTGCACTTGCTCAACTCTTATAAGGAAACACTAATTAAAGCACTACACCCTCCTTGACTTCTCATAAGTATTAGGCTCCTGATTGGTCCTTCCTGATCAAGTGAAAAATCAGTTCCCTGCCCTAATCTGATCAGTAAAAAAACAGTTCCCTATACTAATCTGGTATGTCCAAGGGTCAGTTTCACGGTTACTCTCCAGTCCAGCTGGTGAATTTGGGAATTTTGAGGCAATGTTACAATTGCCTTATGTACACAGGCAACCCTCTCCTCCTTCCAACAAACTCTAATACATGTGAGAGATGCAGTTACACAGCTAAACTGGAGGCAGAGCTCTCTCAACCCAAGACTGGCACAGTCAGTCAGGAGGAAAAGGTAACCACCCACACCACAAATCCAGTCTCACACAGACCTATTGCATCTGCATACCCAACACACAAACACACAAAAACATACAAAGAGGCGCTAAATAAAAATCTGCCTAAACAGCAAAGACGTCCTAAGCAGATATCCAAGCAACAGCCACCCCTCAACAATACCCACGAATCACATATCTCACAAAATCAGTGTGCCTCACAGTCACAGCCCTTAAGGCCAAACAACACACCAAATACACTTGTTATAGGGGACTCTATTGTCCAGCACACTGATGTCCTGCTCACCAGACTGAACAAGGAGAAGGTCACTGTAAGCTGCCTGTCAGGTGCCAGGATCCACCACATAACGCAAGCACTCAGGTCACTCCAGAGCAAGCGCAAGTATGTCTCCATCATTGTCCATGCTGGTGTGAATGACCTGAGATGTACCTCCCTGGACTACATGAAAAGAGACATAGAGGAGCTATCTGACCATGTAGCCCAGGCTGGTATGACCCTGACCTTGAGTAGCATCTTGTCCTCACCAAGAATGATGCCACAGTATAAAGACAAAATGATCAGTTTCAACAATTGGCTAAAGTATTGGTGTCATTCAAAGGGGATCCAGTGTCTGTCAGACTGGGATGACATGCTCAACAAGCCACATTGCTTCGCTAGGGATGGCTTGCACCTGTCACCCTTAGGCTTTCGTATACTGGCCAAGGCTCTTGCCACCCCCATAGTGCCTTTTTTAGGCAAGGCTCAAAGGACAAACCCACCTCCATAGACAACCCAAGGATAAAAAACTAAAGGTAATGCTACTCAATGCCAAAAGTCTAAACCTCAAGATGCATGCACTCGAGGCTCTCCTCAGTGTGGAGAAAATCAATGTCTGTTCAGTAAGAGAAACCTGGTTCAAGGCTCCTGAGGGCACACCAGCGCTACCAGGTTATAACTCATACCATGCATTTTGGCCCCAAAACTCGGACCGAAGCACAAAAGGAGGGGGAATATCTATATTCATCAAAGATACCTACACCTCCAGGTTAGTGGCACTGCACGAAGCATTGGAAACCATCCATGTGCATCTAACAGCGGGCAAAACTGCCTTTCAGCTTGTAGCCTGCTATAGAACACCCTTCCTATTACATGAACCCCACTTGGCATTCCTGAGAACACTGGAGAATATGAAGGTCTCTCCAAACACTATGTTACTGGGTGACTTCAACTACCCAAACATTGACTGGGAAAACTACTCAAGCCCAAACACCCTCGCCCAACGGTTTCTTGAATTTATAAACTCTAATGCAATGGAACAACTGGTCACCGCTCCCACAAGAGGGAACAACATATTGGACCTCGTCATCACCAACATGGGGACTCTATGTTCCACACCAGAGGTAAACCCCTCATTGGTAAGATCAGACCATAAACAAATTTCCCTGGACATCCATATCCCATCCCCACTCCCAGCCAAGGAAATCACTGTAAAGAATTTCTCAAAAGCCAACTTTGCACTTCTCAAGACTGAGGTGGAATCCTTCAAAGCCCCTGAGCCAGAGGATAATACAGCCCAATCCAGAATCCTTTACAAATGCATTATATGAGCACCTGCAGGAATGCATGGATTGTGCTATTCCAAATAAAACCAAGACTCACTCCTCCAAAAACAGGAGACCGGTCTGGTGGACCCCGGCCATAAATAAGCTATACAACAGAAGGAGGAAGCTACTACATGACAGAGCAAAATCCCAAAAAGGGAAGGCATCTCTGATCAGTATTAGCAAGAAACTTCGATCCCTCATAAAATCATCAAAGGCTAGTTTCGAAAGAAAAATTGCCCTAGACACTAAAGATAATCACAAGGCCTTCTTTAGTTATATCAGGAACATGGGTGGAAACTCCCAGATATGCTCTGAATTGTTGCATAACAGTACAAAATATACCAAACCTACAGACATAGCCAACATCCTGGCAGACAGATTCAGCACAAACTTCTCCCCCCCTTCCCCTCCAAAGGAGCAAATGCCTATCCCAACTGAATGTAACCTCCCTGACATCACAGATGCACAGGTGAAAGCTGCCCTCTCCAAACCAAAAAACACAGTATCTATGGGACCGGACGGTGTTCCAGGCTGTATCTTACACGAGCTCCAAGAAGAACTGAACTCTCACATTAAGTCACTGTTCAAACTTAGCCTTACTACAGGATATATACCCAGAGAATGGCGTACAGCTACAGTGGTCCCACTCCACAAAGGTGGTGCCACAACGGACCCCAGAAACTATTGCCCCATAAGCCTGACTAGTCTGGTCTGTAAAGCTATGGAGCGTATTATCATGAAACTCATAAACAAAGACATTGGGAGCCTCCAGACACAGGACCCTACCCAATTTGGCTTTGTTAAGGGCAGATCTTGCCTCTTAAACTTAGTTGATTTCTTTGAAACAGTTACCAAAGCCATAGACGAGGGCAAGGTAGTCCACACATCATACCTGGACCTTGCAAAAGCCTTCGACACAATACCCCACTCGGGCATCATAAATAAGCTTACCAGCTTAAATATCAACCCCTATATCACAAGATGGGTTGCAAACTGGCTCAGAGATAGAACCCACATGGTCAGAATCACAGGTGCCATGTCCGAATCCAAACAAGTTACAAGTGGCGTCCCACAGGGCTCAGTTCTGGGACCTCTCTTGTTCGGTATATACTTCTCTGAGGTTCAGGCTAACACGGGAGGATTATGGCTGACAAAGTTCAAAGATGACTGCAAACTGGGGGCCATAATCGAATCTCCAGCTGACACAAGCATCCTCCAAAAGGGTCTCACAGAGACGGATGCTTGGTGCCAGAGCCACGGCCTCAAGCGAAATGCTAAAAAGTGCATAGTCATCCCCTTTGGGAAAAACAAGGTACCCACAAATTACCACATAGGTGGTAATCCATTAAGTACGGAAGAAGTAAATAGAGATTTGGGGACTAACGTAGATAGTAATCTCTCCTTTGATAATCACGTTGCCAAAGTGGCTAGAAAGACCTTCTATATAGCCCACCTTATCACGAAAGGGTTTGCATCTAGATCAAGAGAGGTCATTGTGCCCCCCTGCTCATCACTCATCAGGCTCATAATTGAATACAATGCCCCTTTTGGGATGTACCTTACCCGACACCTGCAGCAACTAGAGAGACCCCAAAAGTACCTCACTAAGAGGATCATGGGCTACAAACAGATGTCCTATGCAGCTCGACTAAAGAAACTCCAGCTCTACTCAGTTGCTTGCTGCCTACTCAGAGGCTATCTATGCCTGACGTACAAAGCCATGTCAAACCCAGAATTAATGGACATGCTCCACCTCTAAAAATCCAAGTCCCTTAGAGCTACACGCTCCAGGGACCTAAACCTCAGCACAAAAATAAATAGGACATGCTGGAGGGACAGATTCATTTCCCAGAGGCTCCCCTCACTCTGGAATAGAATCCCAATTCATGTTAGACATAGCCCCTCGCTGCTCTTCAAGCGAAATCTGGATGCGTGGATGGGAAATTGCAAATTCACCCCTGGGATCTCTTCTGTGTCCCTGCTAGACAGAGGCACAGTAAACTAATCTTAAAAGGGTACCTTCTGTGACTTACTTTACAGAGGCACAGTAGGCTAATCTAATAGGGAGGTGGAAGCCAAATACACTCTGGCTAGGCTTATAAATGCCCTAGGGCAGATAGCCTAGTATCTACCTATGAACCTATGAACCTATGAGCCATCTAAAAGAAACTTTCCCAAATCTCAAAGACTTCCAGAGCCACCTAATGGCAATACTGCTCCTCAGGAATCACTAAAGCACACAACAAAAGCAACACCAAACATCTCATATATGCCTACACCTAATGGTCTCCCAAGTGCAAAGCCCATAAGGCAGGCATAGACTTTACCTTATACTCATGTCATTGGGACTCCATTGTACATCACACAAATGCCCCACCCACCAGAATGGACAAGGATAAGATAATGGTTATTTGCTTATCTGGAACCAAGACCCACAATATCTCGCACACACTTGTTACTGCAAGCCAGGTACCAATATGATTTTATTAAAGTCCATGTGGGTATAAATGTCCTGAGACATGACTCGATGGATTATATGACAAAAGACATAATGGATCTCTCAGAATATGTGTCACAGACAGGTATGGGCCTTACATTGAGCAGCATTTTGCTGCCACCAAGGATGATGCCACAGTACGAACATAAACTGATTGATTTTAATAATTGGCTTAGTTTCTGCTGTCACACCAGGGGAATCCAATGTCTGTCAGCATGGGAGAACATGGTCAAAAGACCATGTTGCTTTACCAAGGATGGGTTGTACCTGTCCCCCCTAGGCCTTCAGATACTGGCTAAAACTTTTTCCACCGCCATAGAGCTTTTTTAGGCAATGCCAAAAAGACAAACCTACCAACACAGTGAAAAAGTCTACAAACAACCTTGACATATTACTGCTCAATTCTCAGAGCCTAAAAAAGCCACACACCCTTCAATCCCTCCTCTTCTGGAGAATGTAGGCATCTGTGCCATGACTGAGACTTGGTTTAAAGCCATAGAGGGTACCTGGAAGTGCAAGGCTACAGTGCCTTCCACACATTTAGACCAACAACAGCACAGACTGGGGCTAAAGGTGGGGGTGTTTTGATCTATGTTTGTAACAAATATACTTCCAGGTTGGTTAAACAGGATGATACTATAGAGTCCATCCACATACAAGACACCATAGGTAAGGTCCCTCACCACATTATAACTAGCTACAGGTCACAGTCTATGCCCCTTGAATCTCATGACTCTTACCTAAATCTTCTTGTAGCACTCACCAACCATCCAAACACCTTTTCACGGGTGACTTTAATTATCCCTCTATCGACCAGGAAATGTACACTGCCCCAAACTCACAGGCACAATGTGTCCTGGACTTTATTAACACTCTGGAACAGATAGAGCAAGCTCCAACCAGAGGATTAAACATACTGGACTTGGTGCTCACTAACATCGGAGAGTGTTACCCCCCCCCCCATGTCATGTCCTCACTAGTGAGGTTGGATCCCAAAGCTGTCTCATTTGAAGTAAAAAAAATCAATCCTGAAAATCTAGCTAAGCCAGTAACAGGAACTATTCAAAGGCAAACTATATCCTATTAAGTGATAGTTTGCCAACATTCAAGGCTCCCTCCAACACTGAGACCAAGCTACCTATGCAGAATTATTCACAGAGTCACTATGCAAACATGTGAGTGGCTGCACAGAAGCTGCCATATCTACCAGAAATTAAGCCAACGCAAACACTAAAAACAAATACCACTGGTGGAATCCTCACCTAAACAATGTAAATAATAAAAAAGAAAACTCATGGCCAAAATCAGGAAAAGCAGCTCCTTAAAGACAAGTGCTCTCTTACACAACTAAACAAGAAACTAAATGGTCTACAAGGCCAGCTATGAGGTCAGGATAGCTTTTCAGGCTAAGGACAATCAGAAGGCCTTATTCAGTTACATTCAGAACCTTAGAGGTAACACACAACAGTGAGCTGAACTGGCAGCAAATGGTACCACTTACTCTGATCAGGGTGACATAGCAAATCTACTGATTGATAAATTCAGCTCAGACTTCACTCCCTACTCCCACAGCTCCACCAGGTGAAATCCCCTCCTGCATACTTCCTCCAGCTATCAACAGAGACCATGTGCTGGCAGCACTAGCTAAAGCCAAGAACACCACCTCCATGGTTCCTGGCAACATCCCTGTTTGCTTCCTGAACAGTCTAAAACATGACCTATCAGGGCCACTTGAGGCATGTAGCCTTAAAACAGGCTACATTGCCAGTGAATGGAGGATCACAGCAGTCATTCTCTTCCACAAGGGGAGACCATCAACTGACCCAGGGAAATACAGACCCATTAGCCTAACAAGCCTAATATGTAAAGCCAAACAATGAATTATCATGGAAATGATAAACAAGGATGTTAGCAACCTACAGACACTGGACCCATCCAAATTTGGCTTTGTTAAGGGAAGGCCATGCTTACTTAACCTGGTAAACTTCTTTGATGGGGTCACCAAGGCAATAGACGAAGGTAAAACAGTGAATGCTGCATATCTTGATCTGGCTAAGACAGTTGATACAATACCCCACTCAGGCATTGTTGCAAGCTCTCTGAACTAGGCATAAACCCTTACATAACTCGCCAGATTGCTGATTGGCTCACAGGATCCAGGAATTCAGGACTTGTGAGACCACCTCCACGAAGTGACTAGTTACCAGTGAAATACCCCAGTGCTCTGCACTGACCCTGCTCCTGTTTGGCATCACCTTCTCGGAAGTCAAGGTTAACATTAAAGGCCTCTGTCTCACCAACTTCCCAGATGACTGTAAACTGGGAACTATTACAGATTCCCCCCAAGAAACAAATGCCTTGCAAGCAGGTTTAACACAGACAAATGAGTGGTGCCAAAACCATGGCTTAAAACTCAGTGCCACAAAATACATTATAATCCCCTTTGGGAACATATCAATGCAAGTCAATTATTTCATTGATAAAATGCCCCTAAGAGTCAACCCAGTAGTAAGGGATCTGGGAACATACATAGAAAGCAATCTGGCCTTTGACCAACATGCAGCTAAGATAATAAGAAAATCATTCTATGCCACCCAACTTATAGGTAAGGGCATGGGATCCAGGACCAAAGAAGTTATTGTACCACTTTACTTACCCCCTTATCAGATCTATCATTGAATACAATGTCCCCTTTGGCAAGTATCTAACCAGACACTTGCAACAGTTGGAATGCCTACAAAGGTTTCTCACCAGGAGAATTCAGGCCATGAATACCCTGTCCTGATTGTCCACTATCACTGATTGTTAAAAGTCTCTGTCTCTGTATTCAGTCTCCTACAGGCTGCTGACAGAGGATCTTTGCCTGGCATACAGGGCTTCCTCAGACTCAACCCTGATGGATCCATTGCACAAGCAGAAAAAAGCAGCACCAGAAACACTAGATTCAGGGATGTGAACTTCGCTTGTGATGTAAACAGAACATGCTAGAGAAACAGATATGTGTCCCAAAGGATCCCTGCACTATGGAATATGCTCCCCATCCATGTAAAACAGAGTTTATCCCTGACCCTATTCAAACAAACCCTTGACAACTGGATAGGATATCATAAATTTATCTCCAGTCTGGCCGCCCCATGCCCCTTACTGACAGAGGCTGTTAATAAGAAAAGTATTACCCTAACTAACATCCTCCCCTACAAATCCTTAGCTACCTGCCTACTAACAGGCCCACCACAGGATACTTGGGACCCAAATGGTTTAGGTTGGGTGGCTAGGCTTGTAAGGGCTCTAGTGGTTGTTATCCAATTAACAAACTATGAACTTATGAAGCTATGTGATTGGACAGGGCCTATGTTGCATATGATCCATAGACAGTTGTTAAAAATAATGAATAGGAGTTATGAGGAAAAGGAATGGTACTGGAGATTTTTGGTACATGTTTATAGTATCAAGATTTTAAAATCTGGTATAATGAGTGGCTCAGAAAATGTGAACAATAAGGAGAGAAGAGCAGACAAAAAGAATGACAAGATAATATAAAGAAAACATCAATGTTTATAGAAAGATATACTACTAAACTTTAGAGTAAGGCCAGAGAAGTGTAATGTGATGCAGGAATCGTCAGAATATTTACAGGGAACACCCCTAAAAATAGTGTTAAAATAAAAGAACAGATAGGAAAAGCAAAGAAAGATTTAACATGAGTTTTAGACTAAATAGATAAACAAATGTGGGAGACAGAAAACATGGGCTCAGCAAAGAAGGAATACTGGTTGGCTAACAAAGGACCTAAGAGGGCATTTACAACAGCAAAGAACAAGCCATCAAAGACACTCATATCTCTCAGCCCTTAGACATTGAAAATAGGAACAATATCCCTTGAAAAGTAGAACATCCAGCCAAATATCTGGACATCTAATTAGCTTAAAATGTGAATGCCAAATTAACTGTTCTAGTAGGAATGTGGGATAATACTCAAAAACACATTTAAAAACAGTGACAAAATTGCCTGTGAAAGAGATCAAGAAAAATCTTTGTCTCCTTCACACACTGTGCAGGAACTCTATGTACTGAAATAATAGCAGCCATCTCTGCCTCAAAGGATGACAAAAATTCAAGGGTAATGCATAGCTGTAGACAGGTTGTGTTATTACGCATGTTTGTGATTCATATTCTGCTCAGACATTCATTGCTCCGTTGAAAAGCACGCATGCATATTTCTCTTGCATCAACCTTGAGGTACCATGAATGTAACAGGGTTGTTATGCACCTTTTGTGTGATAAGGCTCCATTGCAGGAAAGCAAAATTATATGATTCACACATTTGCTTACATAGTATGCAAACTGCTACATGCTTTCAGAATTTGGAATATTGCCACCATTTTGTCCACATTTGATTCACGAAGCACACAATATTGTGAAGTAATTTTCTGAAAGATTTTCTGTCAATAGGTATCTGAATTTCTTTGTGTGTGTTTTCTGTTCTAGCAATGGCCTCAGACAGCAGAGGCATAATAGTATAGAAGGCATTTTTTCCAGATATATTTGTATGTATTACCATAAGTTCATTTGATCTGTAGGTATATACTAGGCTAATGACCACAGAGGCCTTTATAAGCCTAGCAATGCAATCCATCACAGTTGTGTCCCTATGTGCCATGGGCATTAAGGGGAGGCATGTTTCTTAGGAAGTTTCTGGAGGTTATGTGGGGATGGACTATGTTAGTTTGGCCATTACTGTCTGCCTCCGTCTATTAGAGACATGGGGGCCAGACCCTGCATTAATTTGGCAATTTTTTTTATGTTTTTCCTTGTTACTTAAATGTTTTAATGAGTACAACTGCAGTTAATGTGCTTTGGGGCATTTTACTATGCCATGTCTATGGAAATTTTGCAGTCTAACCTCACTTAAACAACATTATGTTGTACTGTAGCACACCTTATAGAACTTCCACAGTGTGGATATATACCTCTGTACAACAGGCACATTTTCAGTACCTGCACTCCACTCATACGCTTAACAGTATGTATTCATACATTTTCTATTTCTAAAAAGAAGTCAGCATGTCTGCAGTGTAGATCATTGAGTGTATTGTTCCTATTCAGCCACTATAGCTAGATAGCACATGCATATAAGTACTGAGCATGTGCAAGAACAGTGGCATTTTGTACAGTCAGTCAGAGTGAATGCAGTCATGAATGGAGATGCACATGAGAGCATGTTTGAAGTAATGAATGAATCAGTTAGCATTAAAAACAAGTTCTAATTACAGTTCCCGACATGTGTATGTACAATAAATATCTTGAAGAACCAATACACCGCTTTATCGTCGTTTTTGAATGCATGAGACAAGCGACATAGTGCCAGAATGGGATCCGAAGTTAAAGCAACACACAAGCCATGAGCTACACAATTAAAAGTGGAGTAATATACCAGAGTGAACTCGCAAATAGGTCAGCGGTTATTCAAAGGTACTTAAATTTAAATGATTTTTCAGTCACCAAATGTCTGGCGAAGCATTCAAAACATTCTAAATAATTACTGAGATAAATGAAATGTCCAAAATTATGACATACTGCTAAAAGTATTCAAAATAAATACAAAAGTGTTTGAAATAATTTCTGAAGTTTTGAAATGTATGAAAAGGCTAAAATGACCACTTTTTTTGCAATGTACTACTTTTTCACATTAATAAAAGCTATTCAGAGTGTCCAAAGTTTCTGTTCCCAGTGTTTGCAGTGTCAAAGTGAAGCCTTTTCAAAGCAATTGTTGTACATTTGAACATAACTACAAGTACCTGGTCTATGCTTATGTTTAAATGTATTTTGTTTTTATGGCAGAGGGATTTTGCAGACCTGAACTGCTAGTGTTTGATAATAATACTGCTGAGAACTGGCAAGTGTTTGAATAAGAATATGATATTTTTATACAGGCTGCATTTTCTGATAAAGATGCATGGACAAAACCATTTATACTCCTTAATTTAGGTGGCTCTGAAGCCATTGAAAGGGAACGTTCATTTGTGTATGCAGGGGAGGGGAGACCAGGCTAAAATGCAAGAAGACCCTGAGTGCTTAAAAAGTAAATTTAGAGAAATGTGTAACTCTCAAAAGAATATACCAATGGAAAGGCACATATTTTACACATGAAATCAAAAGCCTGGTGAAACTATTGCAACATATATTACAGATTTAAGAAATAAAGTAAAAGCGTGCAGATTTGGTGATCTGTAAGATGAGTTGATAAAAGACTGTCTTGTATGTGGTGTTAGTAATGATACAATAAGAAAGATTTTGCTTTGAGATAATGATTTAACATTGAGCAAAGCCATAGAGATTTGTCAAATATATGAACTTACAGAAAAGCACACAAATATGCTTACAAATGAGAAAAGCATGCATACAGTGTCTACCTGTGCGAATGTTGATAGTATGCAACATAAGGTTGGGTGCAAACGGGGATATAGACTGAAGGGTATGGCAGCCTCTAACCCTAACCATAAACCAAATGGGGCCGCTACAAACAACCTTATTGTGAACTGTCGTAATTGTGGAGGTTACCATAAACCTAAATGAGAAAAGTGCTTAGCTTTTGGTCAGCAATGTCACAAATGTAAAAAGTTGAATCATTTCAAAAGGCTTTGCAAGTCTAAAGTGGCACATACTTTTATTAAAAGAGAGCATTCAAAGCAGCAAGTAGATCAGATAGAAAGCCGTGAGCAAACTTTCTATGTTGATGGTGTCTCTGTGCTTGATGAAACTGTTAATGCAATAGATTATCAGTTGGCAGCAAAAGATGAAATATTTTGTACCCTATGGATTAATGGAAAACCTGTGAAGCTTAAATAGATACTGGATCTAAGTGCAATGTTATATCAGCACAAATGTTTGCCAAAGTAAAAGCTGGTGAGAAACTTGATTTAGCAAAGTGTGTGAAACGTTTTGCTTATGGTGGTGAACAGATTCAAATTGATGGTGCAGTATTTCTCACATGCCATTCTGCTAGGAACAGCTATGACTTGCAGTTTTACGTAGTCAAAATACACGTGCAGTCACTGTTAGGTAATGACAGTTTGAGAATGGGACTGATTTCATTTAATAAAGAGGTCCACCATATAAGTCTGAACCACCATGATAGTTTTACACAGTATATTTTTTGTGAATATGCTGATATTTTCAAAGAAGAGCTTGGTAAACTACCAGTCACATATTCCATGAAATTAAACTATGGAGTAAGCCCAGTTTGTCAGACCAGCCTGGAATAATCCAGTAGCAATGCAGAGCAAAGTGAAAACAGCACTAGACCAAATGATGAATTTAGGTGTGATAACTCCGGTAAAAGAACCGACTGAATGGGTATCCTCCATGGTCATAACTCATGAAAAAGCTCAGATGATATTGGAATATGTATTGATCCCAGAGATTTAAACAAAGTACTTAAATGTCTTCATCATCCTTTGCACACAGTAGAAGAAGCAGCAGCTCTTATGCCAAATGCCACTATTTTTTCAGTCTTATATGTAAAAAGTTAATTTTGGCAAATTTCGCTGGATCACAAATCTTCATTATTAACCATTTTCAGTACACCATTTGGTAAATACAGATTCCTAAGTATGCCATTTGGGATAAATTCTGCCAGTGAAGCATTTCAACGTGTGATGGAGCAAATTTTTTCAGGTTATCCATGTGCTGTCATAGTGGATGACATTATTGTAGGGGCAATGGTGAAGACGAACATGATAGAATCCTTAAGAAAGTTCTAGACCATGCATGTGAAGTCAGTCTTAAACTGAATCCTCAGAAATGTAAATTCAAGCTGAGAGAAGTTACTTATGTAGGTCATTTGTTTACTAGTTGTGGCTTACAACCAGATCTGTTTAAACAAGTGGCAATTCTTGAGATGCCAGTTCCAGACAATTTCATATATTTGCAATGTTTTCTAGGTATGGTCAACTATTTAGGAAAGTTCATCCCAGACTTAAGTGAGTTTCAGGACCATTACAAGAACTGACATGCAAAAATGTAAATTGGTCCTGGCTGACACAACACCAAAGAGCATTTGACATTCTGAAACAGAAAATTGCCAGTCCGCCCACAATGAGATATTATGATGTTCACAAACCAGTAACTCTTTCATGTGATGCTTCTAAGTATGGTCTTGGTGCAACATATCTTCAAGAAGGCATACCAGTAGCCTATGCATCCAGAACTTTAACCCAAGCTGAGATGCAGTATTATGCGCAGATTGAAAAACCTTTTGGCAGTAGTATTCGCATGTTTGAACTTCCATTATTATATTTATGGTAAACCTGTTCAGAGACTGATCACCAACCTCTAGCGACAATTCTGAAAAAGCCAGTACATTCAGCCCCAGCATGCAACATATGATGTTAAAATTGCAAAAGTAGAATTCTGATATTGTTTTTACAAAAGGCAAATAGATTTACCTTGCAGATGTTTTGTCAGGAGCACCCAGACAAACAACAGAACAGTCACACAATGAGAAAGCAGACTTTGAAGTCATGGAAGTCAGAAATTTTTCCTCATCACGTCTTGATGAACTCAGAAATCACACATTTTCAGACCCTGTTCTTCAGAAGCTGAAACATATTTATTTTCCTTACCGAGACAAACTCATGATGGAAGATAGAATCGTCATGAGAGGTCCTAAAGTGGTTATTCCTACATTATAACAGGAATATATCAAGATTTTACATCGTAGTCACCTGGGTACTGATTCAACCAAATGAAAGGCAAGAGACATAGTATTTTGGCCTTCTATGTCAAAAGATATAGAGAAGGAAACTCTAGCATGTTCAATTTGCAATAGTACTAGATTGCACCAACAAATAGGACCACTTCATCTAAACCAGATTCCTGAATTATCATGGTTGACAGTTGCTACTGATATTTTGGAATGAAATGGTCAGCATTACTTAGTGTTAGTAGACTCTTACTTGAATTGGTTTGAAATTGACCTTCTTCCTAACTTTAAATGTCTAGCACTGTCATCAAAAAATTGAAGAGACATTTTTCTGTTCATGGTAGTCTGCACAAAGTTGTATCTGACAATGGTGCACAATTTACAAGTCAGCAGTTAAAAAAAATTGCTGAGTCTTGGGACTTTGTCTACGTTACTAGTAGTTCTAAGTATCCACAGTACAATGGGTTAGCTGGGTGTGCAGTTCAAAGTGTGAAATGTTAGTAAGAGAAATCCAAGAGAGACGATACCAATGTTTTTCTTAACCTACTTAATCTCAGAAACATTCCACGAAATAACTTGCTTGATTCATCTGCTCAGAGATTAATGTCTGGACAGACAAGAACAACCTTGCTGATCAGTAAACGACTATGACTCAACTTTTAAAAAAACTCCAGTCACAAAAGTTGTACTACAATAAATCTAGCAAACCTCTTAAGACAGTTAAGACAAGGAGAGATCATATGTATGCAAACATCTAAAGGATATGACTCCAAGAAAACTGGTGGTCCCTCCTTGGGATCTTAATTTTGTATTAGTAGAGCTAACCCTTGCTCCATTTGAATGAGCTAATCTGGCTGATTCGATGTTCTTAACATGGAAAACAGTTTTACTGATTGCTCTGACCTTTGCAAGAAGGTTATCTGAGTTGAAAGCTCTTTTGTTGAGTCATCCCTATATCTCATTTTCTAAAGGGACAGGGTTTCCTTGACAATTACTCTCTTTTTTACAGGTAAAATGGTATCCAAATTTACTTTAAGCCAAACTATCAATCTCCCCGTTTTTTTTTTCCTTCACCTAAAAAATGAGAGAGAAAAGATACTCCATACATTGGATGTCCACAGACAACTCAGGTCCTATCCTGACAGAATTAAATCTTTCAGATGTTCAGATCAATTGTTCATTTCTTATGAAGGTAAGAAGAAGGGACAACCTATGTCTAAGCAGACTATTTCTAAATGGTTGTCTAAGGCTTTTACCATTTGTTATACTCACAATGAAAAAACTATTCCAGGCAGGGTCAAGGTCCACTCTACCAGGGCCTTGGCCTCATTTATTGCTTTTTAGAAATGGTTGGATTCTAGAAGTACTCTAGAAGCTGCTACTTGGTCCTCTGTACTTTTACTAAGCACTATAAGTTTGATTCTTTCTTTGGGTCCAGCTCAAGCTTTGCAAGGACCATTCTCCAGGAGCTCCTGGACTCTTTTCCTTCCACCTCCAAAAGGTAGTTAGCTAAGGTAATCTAACATATAGCTAATGCTACTGCAACAGTGATCAATATGATGAACATAGTATAATTCTATAAGTTGAACATGATGTTTGAATGGACAGAGCTGCAGTAGACGCTCATTACACTTCCTCACCTCTTTACTCCATGGTAAAGCTGTAACTGTTGTTTCTAAATTGTCTGATACTGGTTGTTTGGATTATGAAAAAGTGAAAAACTGCTTATTACAATGTTTTAAGTTAACACCTGAAGCTTACAAAAAAAGTTTCATGAGCATAGACGCAAGGCAGATGAAAGTGTATGTGATTATATTGCTGAACTAAGCACTTATTTTCATAGGTGGGTGAGTGGGTGTCAGGTCACCACTTTTCAAGAGGTGGCAGACCTTTTGGTGGGGCAAAAAGCCCTTAGCACTTTGCCTGAGGACATGAGAATCTGATTGTCAAGCAAGGAATGCAACTCTGCAGATGACTTGGGGGAAAGCTATACTTAGCAAGTAGGGTATCACTGCACAGGAAAGGGATACCCAGTGCTGCACATGGATATCAGGGAACCCATGGTGGGCAGCCTAAACCACCCCAACAGAGTCTACCAGTAACAGGGGATGCCACTAGTTCAGGTACCTGGCCGGGATCAAGGGTTAAATGTAAATGTAACCAGTGGAACCATCTAGCATATAGATGTCCACAGAGGCAAGGTGGGGAACAAAAGGTGGGGAGGACAGCAAGTATGAATAACAGATTGCCAGTGGCAAGCTGTCTGGAGACAACAGGAGTACCAAACTACCAGCAGAGTTTATATCTTATCTTAGTGGATGGGAAACGGGCCACTGCTAAGAGAGACACATCCTCTGATATAACCATTATGAAGCCTGCAGTGAAAAAGAAGAGCAGTACTTGCTTGGGAAGTCCACTCTAGTCAGAGCTTTAGGAGGGATCCCATTTCAAATGCCTTTGGCTAAGGCTCACCTTGACTGGGAGGGTGGAAAAGGAAGCAAGCAAGTACATGTGTTTGAGGATATCCCTGTAGATGTCTTGATAAGGAATGACTTTGACAATGCAGTGCATGCAGCGACACACAGTCAGGCTTGGAGACAGGTATGTGGGTCTGAGCCTGGAGGAGACCCAGAAAGGCCGCACACCTGAATGCAGGACTGGTGATGTGGCTGCTTCAGGGAAGGAGCTACCCTGTAGTAGTGAGACTGAAGGTGAGCCACAGCTGCTAGTGGGTACTGAAGTTCCCTTGGACAGAGTGATTGCAAGGGCAGGGGTGAGTAGTAGTACCCAGACTGACAGTGAGGCACTGCTGTCAGAGGATACCAGAATTCCTGTGGCAGGAGAGCCGGGAAGAGTTACAAAGACAGAGTTGGGACAGGCTCATCTCTCAGACCCTACACTAAGAGGCTTGAGGGAGGTAGTTAGGGAGGCACCTGATTCTCAAGGAAAAGAGGGTTCTGTATACTGGAACAAAGGGTTACTTTATAGAGAGTGGACCCCTGAGGAAGGGCTAGAAGGTGGAGTAATACAGCAGTTGGTAGTGCCCAGACCCTACCATCTGGCACTTCTAGCCATAGCCCATGACATTCTTTTTGTAGGTCACATGGGCATAATGTGTACCAAGAGACATATCATGCAGAACTTTTATTGGCCTGGGATTGCCAGGGATGTAACAGGGTACTGAAGGACATGTGAGCAGTGCTAAAAAGTAAGCAAGGCAAGAGACAAGGTCAAAGCTACTTTAATGCCTTTGCCTTTGATTGAAGAGCCATTTCAGAAGGTAGCTTTGGATATTGTGGGGTCTCTGAGTGCCCCAGGTTCCACAGGGAAGAAGTATATCCTAGTGGTAGTAGATTATGCTACTAGATACCCTGGGGCAGTGGCTCTGTCCTCCATCGAGGCAGAGAAGGTGGCAAATGCTTTGCTAGAGATTTTCATCAGGGCAGGTTTCTCGAGAGAAATACTGACTGACAGATGTGCCAAATTCATTTCAGGCCTGCTGGCTTGTCTGTGAGAGTGCTGTGGGGTATAGCACCTAGAGACCACCCCCAGACTAATGGTCTTGTGGAGAGGTTAAACTCTGCACTAAAGACCATGCTATGGGCATTTGCAGACCAGTGTAAGAGGGAGTGGGACAAATACTTGCCCCATCTATTGTTTGCTTACAGAGAGGTGACTCAGGAATCCACAGGTTTTTCAACCTTTGAGTTGCTGTATGGGCATAGGGTGAGTGGGCCTTTAGATTTGATTCTTGATGAGTGGGAGGGTGAGTGTGAATCCCACAAGAAATCTGTTGTGGTATATGTCCTAAACCTCAGGACAAGGCTTAGAGAGCTCATGAGCTTGATCCAGAAAAACCTGGCAGGAGCCCAACAGAAGAAAAAGGTCTTGTATGACAGGAATGCTGGAGCCAGAGAGTATGCTGTGGATCAGCAGGTGATGGTCCTCATTCCTGTCAGGCACAATAAACTGCAGGCAGCTTGGGATGGACTCTTCAAGGTGGTAAGGAAGGTCAGTGATGTTAATTACATGGCAGAACTGCTAGGCAGGAGGCAGGGGCACAAATTGTACCATGTTAACATAATGAAGACTTACCATGATAAGGAGGACCTTGTGCTGAGTATTTACAGTGGATAGCAGGAGGAGTCTGAAGGGGATCTGGTGACTGATGTCCTCAGTGAGGCTCAGACTGACACCTCAGTGGAAGGAGTAGCAATGTCCCAGTGGCTATGATAGGATCATAGGAGGTTACTAGGCTAATGGCCCTGGGGCCCTTACAAGCCTAGCCAAGAGTTTAAACCCAAAAAAGAAACCTCAGTCAGTACCTGTTGCCCCTGTCAGTGAGGGACAAAGGTGAAACCCCTGAGACAAATTTGTGGTTTCCCATCCACTCATCAAGGTTGCACTTTAAGAGGGTCAGTGAGGTACTCTGACATGTAGGGGAAGTCTATTCCGAGATGGGGCAGCCTCTGGGAGACAAACCTGTCTCTCCAGCAGATTTTGTTGAAGTTGTATATTAGATTTAGGCCTTTTGAGTGGGCAATGCAAGGAGTTAGACTTACAGATATGGAACATTTCTAGTAGGGCAGGGTCCGATATTGCCTTGTAGGCGAGACACAGATCACTTCTGAGCAATCTGTATGATATCAAGTAGAGCAATAGTGATTTGAGCCTGTCTACATAGGACAGGTGTTGGAGGCCATGGATTCTCTTTATGAGGTATTCCTGTGGCCTTTCCAGTTGGTGCAGGTGTTTGGAGAGGTACATACCAAATGGGGCATTATACTCAATTATAGGCATAATGAGTGAGGAGTACAGAGACGTAATAACCTCCTTTTTTCTGGATGCAATCACTTTACTTATGAGATGAACTAAGTAAGAGGTTTTTCTGACCACTGCCGCTACATGATGGTCGAATGTGAGATTGTTGTCAACCTGTGTACCCAGGTCTCTCACCACAGCTTGTGTGCTTAGGGGGTTGCTGTTGATGTGGTAATCAGTAGGGGGCCGTGTTTTTGCCAAATGGTATAATAATACATTTTTTTGCATTTAACTTAAAGTCATGACTTTGGCACCAGTCATTTGTTGCTGTGCGACCCTCTTGAAGTATGTTAACATCATTTGAGGAGTCAGTGACAGCACCCAGCTTACAGTCATCCCCTACCCTGGTTTGAGAAATCCAAGCAGTGTTACAGGAGTTTGGGGGCATGTTCTCTAGGAAACCAGGGTGCACCCACCTGGTGCAGTACCATGTGGATACAGGACCCTAAAGACCTATAACGCAGGCCTTTTAGAGGTGCTTGAGCAAGTCAGACAGACTCTGAGGGAGGAGATACAGGAATTGGAAATGGGAGTAATCTAGGAGTCCAGCAGTCCCTGAACCTTCCCAGTGGTGCTGGTACAAAAGAAGGATGGCAGCACCAGGTCCTGTGTGGACTACAGGAAACTAAATAGTCACACAGAGTCAGATGTTTACCCCATGCCTAGGACTTATGAAACCCTACAGTAGCTGAGCAGGGCTAAGTATCTGACCAGTATTGAGCTTACCAAAAGCTACAGGCAGGTGCCATTGACTTCCAATGCTAGAGAGAGAGAGAGAGATCAGGATGTGTGACTCCTTTCAGCTTGTATGAGTTCGTGAAGATGCCCTTTGGGATGCAAAATGTCCCAGCGACTTTCCAGAGGCTGGTAGAGTATATTTTAGCAGGAGCAGGAGATTATACCATTGCTAACTGGATGATATTGCCATCTACAGCCATTCCTGGCAAGAACACCTTTAGCATGTTAGGGAGGTGCTGGGCAGACTGCAGAGGCATGGTTGACCATTAAGCACAGTAAGTGTCAGGTGGGTATGGCAGAGGTCTCCTACCTGGGACATAGAGTGGGGAGTGGGGAGTGGTAAGATCAGGCCAGAACCTGCTAAAGTGGAGCCATTCAGGCGTGGTCTGCCCCTGTTACCCTAAAGCAGATGAGGACATTTTTAGGGACAGCGAGGTACTACAGCAAGTTTGTCCCCAGTTGTAGTACCATAGCTACTCCCCTCATAGACATTACAAGGAAAAACAAGGCAGATAAGGTACTGTGGACCACAGTATGTGAGCAGGCATTCTAGAAGCTTAAAGGAACTTTAGTAGGACCCCCGGTGTTAGCCAGTTCAAATTACAGCAAATAATTTGTTGTGCAGGTGGATGCGTCAAACCATGGGGTGCGGGCTGTACTTAGCCAGGTTTCCTCAGAGGGAAAAGAGCACCCCATGGTATATCTCAGCCATAGACTCCAACCCAGGGAGGAATGTTATGCAGCTGTAGAAAAGAAATGTCTAGCCATAGTATGGGCATTGCAGAAACTTAAATCCTATCTGTATAGAAGGAAATTCACTGTAGTTACAGACCATAATCCCTTAACATGGTTAAATAGAGCTAGCCAGCAAAATGCCAAGTTATTAAGTGGAGCTTAGGATTACAGGCATATGACATGATGGCACAACACTGTAGTGGGGTCAGCAATGTCAACACAGATGGGCTGTCAAGAATGGGATAACATACTCCCAGATAGGCTTATTTCTCTCAAGCCATGTTTCTCAAGGGTCACTTGAAAAACTAACTGGAGTCTTTGGGGGGGGGGGGTGATGATATGGTCAAGTGCCAGCACAGCCAGCTGGAATTTTGTAAACAATGATATGTTCTTTGAATATTAAAATGATTTATATAAGATGCTTGTGTTACAAATATATTAGAAATGTATGTTATTTGTATATCAAACTGATTTTGTACAGATGCCTGTCTTGAAAATTTATTTGTGAGATTTGCTTGTGTTGAACTGTATCAACAGTGCACCCTGCTGAAATGAAGATAAATATATATGTATTACTGCAGCTGAATTAACTGCATATATTTTAATAGAGAATACTGGCAGAGGAGAGTTTAACTTTAAGAAAAATAAGGGAAATGTAAATGAGCTGTTAAACCATTAAAAGGCACCCACAGTGCTGAGTAGGACTGGAGATACTGGGTCTGGGGAAGAGCCTTTGTCCATTAGCTCAGTGAAAAGAAGGGAGGCCCCAGGCACTGCCATAAACATTTGGATGTGTATTGCGGCCATCTGTGCTAACTTCCTGTCTCAGCTTCAAAGAGAAATACCGTGACAACCTAGAGTCAGGTGACCTGATGAGGTCATTCTTCCAGCCCTCTTAGAAATTATAATTTAGATATTAGAAGGAGAAATCTCAAAGTACTGAATATTTTGTTTGGGAAGCCTGACTAGAAAGACCCTCATCTACAGCATCTTGCCTTGCAGTAGTAAGTAACTTAACTAGGGAACAGTAATTCTCTTAGATTCAGGCAGGAATATAATGAAGCTTAGTTTAGCTGTTGTTTTTCTTTATTTGTCTGAATCTGTCCATCAATATTCTTTTCAATATTTCCTGTGATTTGAACTCTCTGGTTTACTGTGAATATATATTAAGTATTTTCATGTACTTTTATTATTTATTATTACATATATTTAAAGTACTGCAGTGGTGGTGCTGCGGTAGCATTGTCACCTCACATTTAGACGTTGCCCGTTCGATTCTCAGTTAAAGCGTCTTCTGTGTGGCGACATGCGTGAATGGGCGTACCTTTGTTGAAGGTTGTGCGTTAAGCCCGGCAAGCCAGCACATAAAAATCTACTGCCAATCATTAGTGGACCGGAGTTCCGCTGTGGCGACCCCTAACCGGGAAAAAATGAAAGACACAAACAAATTAAATATATTTAAAACTTTATTGTGGTTGGTCCTTGTAGAAAGTATCTAACCTTGGAGAGTGGTCCACTCCAGAAGGCCTAGCTGTCTTGGTGAAGTACTACCATTTGTATTAGTATTAATATTACACAGTATAACTGGATACCATTTTAGGAGCCTTATAGTAACTGAATGGTGGCAGTGATAACTACCTTATAGTCTGGGCCAAGTTGGTAGAGTGTGTAATCTGTGCCAGCTTTTCCCAGGTGGGTGTGTGTCTGTGAGAAATTACATCTTGAAGAGTGTGTGTGTGTCAGCTACTTGGGACAGGGATGCAAATCACTGTGTTTACAGACAGGGTGCTGGAAGACTTGGCTTGGACACTCGGCTGAAGACCCAGCCCTACAGTTGCACCAGTGGGGAGTCTTACTGGGGACCTGGAGGGAGACAGATAAAGAGACATCCATACCCCGGGCTGGGTGTGTTTCCTGTGTGCTGTTAAGGGAAAGGTCTGCATCTGGAAATACTGAGTGCATCTATTTGTATTCCAAGTGCACATCCCTCTCCAGTGTCAGTGGTGAAGATTCATGTTCCTTGATTACTGGCCCAGCATGGGGATGACACATATTGGTGGTCATCACATATTTGTAGCAGTGGTGGGCATGGCAAGCACTAGGGCAGAAAGGCAGTTCTGCAGTTTTGCTGCTTAACATTTCATCATTGTTATATTCCATAGGGACATTTTAGGTGTGGTTTACCTAACAACAGGTTGACTGGCATTGGCAGGGTTTGCAGGATAGCAACATTACTATAAATGACTGGACAATACTTAGATATACTTCCCTTCTAGAACATTTAAACATGTTACTTCAACCAGCAATGCCTTTTGTTTGTTTGTTTGTTGACCCAGCTATATATTTAAAGAAAGACAACTTTTTATGCACAAGATTCAATCTTAAATCTTTAAATTAACAATTTTTCTACTGAAACAACTAACTGTTCTGAAGATGTAGGGTCACTTTGGGCTACTCACTTTCTTAAATTATACGGGATTGTCTACTTAAATCTATCTACAGCAAGAATTTCTAACATTTTGTGTACATTATTCACACCAGGTTCAAACTGCAATTTAAGAATATACATTGAGTCTGCCTATCCGTATTGAACATCTAGTTGTGGAATCTACATACATGTGTATCACTTGAAACACCAGCCTTGGCAAAACTTTCTTTCTTCTTTTTAATAATCATGTCATGTGACTACTACTCTGGTAGTACAGAGGGACAAAGCCATGACTATAGAGCAGTCAAGCAGGGGTTTGATTCAAAGCTTGGGTGACTGCTAGAGGGGCAGGGAGGGATGCGCATGCCTATCCCAGGTAAGAGGGTGCTCATTGCTGATACTTCCTTAGGGGAGACATGGTTCAAAGATGGGAGATACCCTCAAACTTAAATGACACAAGCAGTGTTGGTAGGGAAGATGAAGAAACTCCACAGGATAAAAGTGAGTATGGACTAGCCCCCAGGATGCATTTAACATCCATGGTCAACCCCTGCAACACTGAAACAAGTCCATGGGGGAAGAAAACAAGCTGGCAGAACCAGGCTGGATGTGGAGCAATACAGCTGGGCTGAAACTATGAAGTTCCAAGGAGAACCACTAAAAACACAAATCATGTAATGGGACACAATCCCCAGGATTCAGTAAAGCCTACACTAAGTGTACAAAAGTGTACACAATATGTATTCAATAAAATTCTTATCTCATTGTTTGTGTTTTCTAGTCACTCAGAAAGGTTATGCTAAGTGTACATGTAGTCTACACTTTGTGGTAACCTTTATGGATCCCTGTCAATATTTAAAGCAGCAAACCTATCAGTAGGAAAATTAAAATTAGGAGGAAGAAGGTGTGTGCTATGTCTGTGTTGTCTGTACCTCAGAACAGTGTACACATAGTGTAGGCTTTACTGAATCCAGCCCAGTGTCTGTCAAGTCCATGCCAGCTTCAATGACTTTCTGCCAGATAACATGACAACATTTAGGTCTACTTGGCCCAGTGCCATTTCTCCTTCTCTGTGTACATCTCAGAGACTATCAGCAGTTGTTGACTATTAGCTGCAGGAGCAGCTCCAGTGTTTTCAGCCAGTGTGTTCAGGTGCTCGTCACTGATTGTGGCAGCCTTCACCAATGCTTTAATTATTTCCTTAATTCTGGATCTGTGCACAGTATCTGCATCCTATAAAAATATGGTTATAAAACTGCAGTAAACAGAGTTAATATGGCCATTTCCTGTTAGCACCAGGTCTTTTCAATGAAAAGCCTCTTTACATTAAAAAAAATATTTAGGAATGTATACTGTGGAAGGAAGCAGAAGCCTCCCAAATCCGGAAGAAAAAATAAAAACTGTGGTGAATCTTTTCACTTCTTCCTCACTTGGGGGAGTATGTATTTGCCCCCCCCCCCAGTACTTCACATATAGCTCCAATAACATAATTTATGCATTTACTAGCTGGTCACCAGTAGCAGGGATAAAGAATCTCCCATTCACTACCACTTGTGATAATAATTTACAGGACTGTGGATTTCAGTAGTAAATAACGTTTTACTGCTAAAAATTTAAATAAAAAGCAAATGGCAATATTTACAATATATCAATAGTGAGATTTCTCAGAGAAAAATACATATAATAGTCAACAGGCTGTGTGTGTGTGTGTGTGTGTGTGTGTGTGTGTGTGTGTGTGTGTGTGTATTGTAGTTTAGCCTGTCAGGTACTGCTGTCAGTCTTTGATTGGCAATTAATTCTGCTAATGTCAGGAACACAGCAGCTGATATAAAAAAGACAGAAAGCTGTGGAACTGTTTTCCACTGTTTTTATTGCAGAGAGGAGAACTTAAAACTCCCCTTTCATAGTAAACCAAAGCAATTAGATCAGTCAGGGGTTTAAAGGCAGTTGCCACCTCTTCTGACAAATTTACATAATCAGCAACTTCTTCTTCTTCTGTTCCCGGTCAGGGGTCACCACAGCAGATCACCTTGTCTGCTCATGATTGGCAGTGGTGTTTTACAGTGTCAAGTTGCCAGCCCAGCACCCAACCTTCCACAGAAGGCAGACACACATGCAATCATGCCTAAGGCCAATTTAGAATGTCCAATCCACCTACAGCATGTCTTTGGGATTTGGGAGGAAACCAGAGCACCCAGAGGAAACCCACGTGACCACAGACAGGACATCCAGACTCCACACAGAAGGCACCCCAGCTGAGGATCAAACCGGAGAACCTCTTGCTGTGAGGCGGCAATGCTAACCGCTGCATCACTGTGGCCACCCCATAATCAGCAACACAGCATTGAAATGCTAAGCTTCAAATGCTGGTTATTTATAATAGTTTATATGTTAAGATAACTTAAATGCAGTATCAAAGATTTCTGTGACATTTAGAGAAAAGTCAGAAAATATTTTTTCTTGTAAACTACCAACAAATTTACCATTCTCGATATATATATATATATATATATATATATATATATATACACACACACACACACACACACACACACACACACACACATACACACAAACATACTCCCTCTGTCACTCACTCTCTCTCTCTCTCTCTCTCTATATATATATATATATATATATATAAACGAAACAAATGACAGCTTGCAAAGTCGAACTTGTAAAAAAATATTTACTGCATAAAATAATTATACAACGCTTTAAGCAAAATTCAAGAATAAATGCTTTTCGTTTGTACTAAAACAAACTTCTTCAGAAGACCTTGTAGTTTAAAAATTCCCGCAAATTTAAATTGGTATTCTGTTCTGATGATGTCACAGAACCAATAATATGGTTGTAAAATTTTAAGTTGCAGTAACAATAAAACCACTCAAACTATCAAACACTTTAGAACAAAAACTATTTAAATTGTATGTATTATATACAGAATACATTTATAATAAAATATACAACATGTACTATAAAGACGTGTTTCATAAATATTTATACATGTAGAACACAAATTGCAGTATAATTTTATTTTCTCTGTGTATGAGAAATCGTCACTTGCCTGTAATGAAATAATGGAAATATGTTATATCTTATTTCTATATATAAAAAAATCTAGTAATATAACTATATAAACATTTTATATACTATCTATGCATATTTTTATTTTTCAAAATACAGGTGACTGAATACATATCATTTAGCCCTGGCAAACTATATGCATCTAACCTAATTTGCCATGCTAATTTCAACTCTTCCAAAAGAATTGGTACAGGACCTTCTCTTGGAGATCTATTAACCTTATCAATAGCCATGTATAAAAAACTATGGCCGGGAAAACATTGTACATGCTTGGCTAATGCGTTGTCTAATTTACTTTTGTTAATTGCATACTGGTGTTCGTAAACTCTTTCTCGTAGTTTACGCTCAGTTTTTCCAATATAGAAAGCATTACATTGTCTACACTTTGCAAGATACACTATAAACTTAGAATTACAATTAAACTTTGATCGCACTTGATATTTTAAGTTGTTGACAACAATGTTGTTGGAATTAATCATAAACTTACAGTAATTACATGCTTCACACTTAAACATTCCAGTTGTCTTTATAATCTTGGTGTTTACTGATTCAAAAATGTTCTTTAAATTCCTACCTCTTCTAAAGATTGTATATGGTCTATCACCTAATCTTTCCCATAACAACGAGGATGATCTAAACAACTCCCAGTTTTTCTTTAGTATACTTATTACTAGGTGACTATCACAAGTAAATGTAGTGATAAATTTTGAACAAGGAATATTAACATTAGATAATGAACGTCTACCATCGTTGTCTGTACTGATTGTCATTATGGGTGACCTACTTGATACATCCAGTGTCGTGTCACTTATATGTTTTTCCATTAAAATAGGTAAATAGAATCCATGTAATCTTTTGTCTGATACTTCATCTATCAACCTATCTAATAAATCTTCAGGATAGCCACAGACCAAAAACATTGACTTTAACCGATCACACTCACTATAAAAATCAGACATCTGTGTGTTGATATGGGCTGCTCTTGCCAACTGACCTTTAATGACTGAGCGTTTCTGGTGGAACGGGTGGCAACTTGAAAAATGAAGAAAATCATTTGAATACGTTACCTTTCTATAAATGCTTGCTTGGTAACAATGTAAAGATCTATTTTTTACTACTAACAAGTCTAAGTATGCTATTTCCTCTGATCCAAACGTCAAAGTAAACTTAAGAAAATCAGTTGTATTATTCAAGTACTGTAATAATTTTGACCCTGTATGGGCTGATCCATTCAACAATATAAAGATGTCATCCAGAAATCTGGTGTAATATATTACTTTACCAGTTATATTAGAGTTGTTAAATATGTGCTCCCTCTCCCATTGAGCCATAACGATGTTTGCAAACCTCCCTCCACAAGGGGAGCCCATTGCAACACCAGAAGTTTGCAGGTAGAATGAATCTTCAAACATAAAATAATTTTTAGTTAGTACTAAATCAAGTAATTCAGTTATTAAACTGATTTCACTATTAGATGCACCATTCTGTTTTAATCTAACAGCTACCAAGTCCATACCCACAGAGTGGGGAATACAAGTATAAAGATCTTTAATGTCTATCGTTAAAAAATTATGATTACTGTTGTAATCGATTTTATTCAAATCAGCCAGAAAAGACCACGAGTCCTTACATACTTGGGTCTCAGGCAATAACTACTTTTTTAACAAATCGTCCACAAATTTCGCTATAGGGTATGTAGGTGAATTTCGACCATCAATTAATGGACGAAAAGGTAGTTGGACTACACTTTTGTGTAGTTTCAGGATCCCAAACATGTAGGGATATTGTAGATAAGATACAGAAAAATAATTATACATTTTCTGGTCGATGCTACCATCGATAAACAAATCCTTAATGCAAGCACTTATCAGCTGGTAAGCTCCATTTACCTCAGAACGTGAGCTTTCTTTGTAAGCTGGTGACTTAAGAAGCAGTTCCATACAGGAACTTTAAATTTTACAACCATATTATTGGTTCTGTGACGTCATCAGAACAGAATACCAATTTAAATTTGCGGGAATTTTTAAACTACAAGGTCTTCTTAAGAAGTTTGTTTTAGCACAAACGAAAAGCGTTTATTCTTGAATTTTGCTCAAAGTGTTGTATAATTATTTTATACAGTAAATATTTTTTTACAAGTTCGACTTTGCAAGCTGTCATTTGTTTCATTTATCAGTTTTGTTTGCGCAACATTTTTTTGTATATATATATATATATATATATATATATATATATATATATATATATATATATACACACATACATATGCAATATAATTTATTTATAATAAACTTAACATAGTAGAATTAAGATAATTAATGTATACATTCTAGTAAATGTTGCTTAATGTTTTACCTGTTCACTGTCACAAATTAGCTATGTGTTACACATGCAGTCTTTGTCAATGTCTTTATGTCAGTAATTTTTTTCTTTGTATTGCTAAATGCATTTATTACTTATTATCTTTGCCAATGTAGCCCGAGTTGTTGCTGAAAAGGGTGCTGGGACCACTTCACTTTCCTGGTTACCAAAGTATAAATTAATATAAAATAGAAAGACATGGGGGTGAGCATGACAAAAATAATTAAGAAACTAGTAAAGCATATTTTAATTCTGCATCATTCATGATGGAGAAAAAAAAAACTTCCCACTGAAGTGGCACCCTGACCCCATGTGCCAGAATGGGAAAAGGGGTTGAGGATGGATGGTTGGATGGATAGATGGATGGATGGATGGATGGATGGATGGATGGATGGATGGAAGCAGACTTAGTTTAGGGTCCTACTACTTGTCACCTGTAAATATACAGCAAGGTTCATTCACTGCAATGAGAGTTTTCACACCTCAGCATGACAGAGTGAGGGAAGTTCTGTCAGTTCTTTTAGAACTACAAAATGATCCCTTTGCAAAAGCCTGCTATTTATCTACATTCTTTTGGGAGTAACTAACAGCTATGTATAGCATAGAACAAGCTCTGACAAACTCATAAATGAGGCTTAGCTATGGAAACCTAGAAGTAGCTCTGTTACAGAAGGTGCATTTAGATGACAGGGCTTCACAATCCTGCCATTCTATCTTAATGGCATGAGAAAACAACACCAGTTCCTTATGTCTAGCATGACTCATATAAAGAGGACTTAAAATGTATTCTGGGAAGAAGGAATGAATGCAAGAAAACAAGATCACATCACCACGGCAGGCCCTATCATCCGCCATTTTGAGGGAAACACATTACAATTGTACAAGAAGCATGTGGAGTGATTTTGAGACATTAAAATATCTCAGATAAAATGAAAAAAAAAACATGTTTTTTGAATTCTAAGGTGGAGTTTTCCTTTAAGGATGCAGGGACTGTACATAACTCATCATCATCATCATCATCCCCTTTTTCCCATTTACATGGTTATGGTTTACATAACTGCACAGTGTAAATAACTGACAGTGGCATGACAATCACTGTACATGCTCACATAAATTCATGTATATCTATCTTCTCTACACATTTTGAAAGCATGACAGTAGCAGCATGTCTGTTTACAGGGCCTCTGGTTATAGCTACTTTTATTCTGTCATCTTGAAATGTACAGTAGTATAGTGGTTAGTGTAGCTAGCTTACAGATTTTGGTTTTGTATGTGTAGTTTGAATGGGCTCTTTGTCAGATGCTCTGGTTTCCTTTTACATCTCAGGGGTATACTGTAGGTGAATTAGTGATCTTCCAGGCACAGATTGTGTGTGTGTGTGTGTGTGTGTGTGTGTGTGTGTGTGTGTGTGTGTGTGTGTGTGTGTGTGTGTGTGTGTGTGTGTGTGTGTGTGTGTGTGTGTGTGTGTGCTATGAGTGTAAAGTACAGTTTAAGCTTTCACACTACATCTCATTTGGTTGGCTGAAAGGCACCACAACTTGAAGCTAATTTGCTGCTTGTAAAAAGCAGTACAAGTGCTATTGTAGTTGTACATTTACTTATGAGTATGCTGGCCTTATTGTGCTGTGCAGTTAGCTTAGTATTCCACTTAATCAAGTACTTTCCTTTAACAATTATTGAAACATGGTTTATATCTTCTACTATCTGAATGAATTTTAACTATCTAGTGCATTTCACTTAAGGGTTCTTAAATTTGTGTTATAGTCCACATACAAAATCATACTTAGTATGGACATCTTTGTAAGCATTCTTTTGTCTTCCTCTTAAGGTTTTGTTAGTACTTTTAATCAGTCCTCTAATTACCACTGAGAAAGTTAGAATAATATGATAAGTGGGGTTATTTATTTAGCAAAAATTAAACAGATTTATAAGTGATAGTCCTGTATTTGGCTGAATTGTTTGACATTACCAGTACGGAGATCAACAAAACAAAATATCATTAACAGTGTTGCAAGTGTAAATGTTTTAAAGCAAATGTTTGTCAGAGCACTATTCACTTAAGAGAAGATTTACAAAGTGCTCATTTTAGGCAGCAGTGAAGATGAGAGATAGTACCAAGAGGCTGCATATACATTGATGACACCTGCAATTTTTGCTGAAACTGGGATACCTAATGGAATGAATGCAGCAGGATGATTTGGCATTTTGTTATAGTGAATCTTTTTTTTTCAGGGGTGACAATCAAAAATGCAAGGTCCTGTTATACTTTATATGAAATTTACTTAAAGATGTTTTTACCTACTTAAAGTAAGATGTAGCAGTAAGTAGAAATTTATTACAGGGCAAGCAAAGAGAGAAAAACAAATTTTATCTTATTAATTTGAAAGAATGTTTTGAAACGATTAATTTAATTCCATTTTAATACAGTTATATACTTCAAGAAACAGTAAAATATGTGCGCATGTGTACATGTATGTATATGTGTATATATATATATATATATATATATATATATATATATATATATATATATATATATATATATATATATATATATATATATTTATATATGTTTATACACACACACACACACACACACACACACACACACACACACACACACACATATGCATTTATATATCTTTCTGCCATTGTGTGCATGTGTGTGTGTGTGTGTGTGTGTGTGTGTGTGTGTGTGTGTGTGTATTCATTTAATTTTATTGAAAATGATATTTAGTGAAAGTCCCAGTTAAGCGAGGCTTATGTTTTGTGTTTTAACTTCATTCTCCCACCCTTTCCTAAATATGGCCAACTACAGAATTATACTGATACTGGGAACAGGGAAAATGTATATATGTGTGTATATATATATATATATATATATATATATATATATATATATATATATATATATAAGCGCTACAGAATCTTGAAAACCCAAAATCCTGAAGCCCAAAATTCTGAAAGTTCAAAATACTGAAAACTCAAAATACTGAAAACTCAAAATCCTGAAAACACACAGGAAACCAGCACTCACTATATTCCAGCATAAGTACATACAGAAACATATTACCCTTAAACTATATGTGGGGGGCAAGCCCCCCTATGCCCCAAACACCCCATGCTACTTAAACATATCAACTCCAAGATTGCACTTCACTACACTAATTGCAGTCTTGGAGTTGATATATTTAAGTAGCAAGGGGTGTGGGGGTTCAGGGAGCTTGCCCCTGCTTATACTTGGAGAACAGTAATATAGTTTGTGTTTTATTTGTTTCTGTATGTACTTGTGCTGGAATATAGTGAGTGTTTTTTGGTATCCTGTGTGTTTTCAGGATTTTGAGTTTTCAGTATTTCGAACTTTCAGGATTTTGGTCTTTCAGGATTCTGTAGCGCTCCTATATGTATATGTATATATATATATATATATATATATATATATATATATATATATATATATATATATATATATATATATATATATATATATATATACATATATATATATATATATATATATATATATGCGCACACACACACACACACACACACACACACACACACACACACACACACACACACACACACACACAAAACTGTAGATGTCTGAATGACAGAGATGTAACATTAATGCCACTATTTACTTTTTGTAGGGTAATACCCATGTCACTACTAGGGCAATGCTTTTGTACGTCACTATCAGCGGGTACTGTACAAGATGGGCTACATGAGTTTTGGATTATGAACAAGAAAATAAAGCATACAACATACAAGCAAAAAAAAAAACTATATCCCTCGATTAACTTAATCGTCCATGTATTAACTGGAAATGTTATCATTTTATAGGATTTGCAGCACACAATTTGCTCTGGCAGGAGTGTATCTTAAATTTTGTGTTGAACTTTACAAGTAAATGTAATATGTTATTCTTGACAGCACTACCTCTGCTCTTGTAAAGTTCCATATAACAGCTCAGTTTACCAATCTGCAACAGTTTTCCTTTACAATAGCTCAGTTTACCAATCTGCAACAGATTTCCTTTACAATATATATTTTTTTGCTATCTAAGTATTTAAATGCATGGAAACTGTCTCTTAAATTCAAGGAAAAAAAATCACTGTTTGTAGAGAAGCTTATCATGGCTCTATCCAAACCTAGTTATGGATTTTATATATATTCACTTATTGTACATGAGGAATTGCTCATTTAAATTACTTTATTCTCAGTACACTAGTTTTACCTTGTGGAGTAGTTGCTTATTTTCATTTTTTTTCTTTTGTTTTGTTACAAGGAATTTGACAAAAAAAGCTTTATTATACTTTGTTTTATCAAGGACATAGTGGTGTAATACTGCCACCTTGTGGAAAATACCCAAATTGTAGCTTAAATAGAAATGCATATTTTTGAATTGTTCTCTATTGTGTTGTAATTGAGAAGGTAAGACACTTTTCTAGAGATTACATGTATGCATTTTATTTACCCTTCCAGTTTGCTAGGTGGCCAGACTAAGCAGAATAAAACGTTTGCAGAGATACATAAATAGATGTTGCATCTAATCTTTTGTCCAGTAGTGTTTTTCTGCTACAAAAATCATACTTTCATTTTAAACACACTCTCATTATCTGCAGTTTACTTCACCATGTTCACCTTTGTTTTCTCTATAACTTTTCTCACCTTACTCTTCCCTGTCACCTGCCTTCTCTTGCTTTCTCTGCAGCTAACATTTTATATTTGACTTCATTTATATTCCAGTAAATAATCTCAGCTGATGCTTTATTATCTTTTTCCTCTTTCAAACATGTTAATTTGTTCTAGGTGACAATATCAGCAAAACATGGACAAAGTCCTACAAATTGTATCCACTCTATAACTGAACTGCTTGTTGTGTGATATTGATTCATTTAACATACTAAAGTCACACTTTTCAGTTCTTATATTTATAGAATGAGTTGTTACTGTTTCTTTATTTGTTTTACTTCCAGATATGTGTTTAACCCACAGGTAGGCTGCTATCCATAATTATTGTGGTGATATGAACTTATGTACTTGATATGATATGCAAATTAGTATACTTTGAACTCATGTACTTATTATGCAAGAATATATGTAAGGGTTAGATAAATGTATTTCATTAAATATTGAGTCAATATAATTTTCTTGCCATCTTGGTCCATCCATGTTGTGCCTGAAAAGGCTTTTTGAATAAGTATACTTACCTGGTTAATGAATTTATAATAAAGAAATTAATTATAGCTGCTTCTGCAGAACATGTACAATAATAAGGCACAGACAATGTAGGAGGCAAAGTGTTAGCAGTTCATGCTGTGGTCAAGCAAAACGCAGATTGTCAGGAAGTAAGATATGATTGGAACCAAAAGGATACATATCGTAACTGCATGGGGAGAGCATAAACAGACAATACAGTTCCTGCACCGAGTACAAGTAGCAGAGGTCACAACTTAGTAACATTATATGAAGAAGGTAGGCAGGATAGAAGGTGTACACAGTTTTCATACCAAATAAAATAAGATAAACTGGACATACAGAGACTATTTCTGTAGTGGGAACAGGCAAGATAAGAATAAGGATAAAAGAGGCAATGCAGACCCTAGCATAAGTAAGTGATAATACATGTATACAAGGATGTGCTTAAGTGGCACAGAGCTGCTTCTTCAGTATAAAGGTTTTGACCCTTACTGCACTCCATATGACTCAGGTTTGACTACTGGCCCAGATCTTGGAGTTGCTGGACATGGAGAAATGGGAGCACATGACCACTGCTGGTTACTCATCTGGAAAAGAGTGTGCAAATTGGGTGGCGTAGTGGTGCAGCGGTTAACATTGTCCCCTCACAGCAAGAGGTTCTTCAGTTCAATTCTTGGTTGGGGTGTTTTCTGTGTGGAGTTTCCACGTACTCCCTGCATTCGTGTGGGTTTCCTCTTGGGCACTCCGGTTTCCTCCCACATTCTAAAGACATGCATCTGGAGCATTTCTCCCCAGGCCTCTGCTGAAAATAGACTGTCCTAGTTGGACTTTGTTGGTCAACAAATGTTAAATAAAATATATCTGTATGATATATATTAGGTCTGTTATGAAATAAATGAAATAGCTATAGATAAAAGCATTGATTCATGAAATGTTCCCTTACTCCAGAGAACTAGATATGTAATTTATTATACTCCAGACTAATACGTATTCCATTTATCTTCTTTTTGTCTGTGTAGCTCTTTCTGTGCAATATTGTTTCCTCTTATTTCAGTGGATTGCAGTATTGTACAACTTTTTGTATAGACAGGCTTACTAGTGCAGTTGTTACCTTTTGTAAAGGGATTTTTGTAGTAGTATCAGATTATTTTAGGCGTTTATATGTATTGGTTTTCAGGATGGATACTGTCATGCTATGGGTGGTGTATGCAAGCACTGGGTGTTAGAAAAATAACATGGAAACACACCCTTTGTTAAGTTATTCTAAGATATAAATGTTTTTTTGTTAAAGCAGTTATGAGTATTAGCTGTATTTTTCATAAATGCTTTAATTTCATAAAAGACGTGTGACCTACAGATTAACAAATTGTGTCATTGCATGCAAAACTGTACAGCTCACAAAGTTACCACAGGTATTGTAGATTAATATTGTTGTGACTTTTTGGGAAAATGTTATTTGCATAATTTGCGTAGATTTTGCAATATCACAAAGCAGCAGCATGCTACCCTTCTTATCTTACATTATGTATACAGCTCTCAAACAGGTGAACAGTTCAAGCATTGACATCCTGGATCTGTCTTGTATACTTCTAAGAGTCCATTTGATAATAACACTAGTAATTTGTGGCATATAAAATATTTTTTCTTTCATATGCATCTGCAATATTAAAATCAGCATATGCAGACAGATCTTTGATGTTAACACCAGGGTATGGCCTACTCTCTTATGAAATGTTTTCACATTTTGCAGTTTTGAAACTTGTACTTTAAACCTTATGACATATGCCTTCAGTAGAGAATTTCTGGGAAAAAAAAACATTCAGGACGCAAGTGGTTTCCTGGCTTAGAATACTACTAAAACAAAGAGTGAGATGGTCACACAGAAAAACCAATAAGTAAAAACTAAATGAAAACTCTAGCCAAGCTAGAACCTCCACTGAGTGACCTCTCAAACCTCTTGTATCAGAGGCACATGGGATATATGCCAATGACTCTTATGAACATCAGGTGTTTCAGCTATATGTCGATTCTGAATGCCCATGACTTATTTCTTTTTAAGTCGTTTCAATGGGCAATTTCAGGCCAATAAAGCCAAACCCCACTAGCTGTGGATATGCATATTTCAGCCTTGTTATGACCTCATCAGCACAGCACAAGCAGAGTGTTTGACTAAGCTTAAGAAACACAGGGCTGCTATACCCAGCTGATCGCCATATACCTTCTCACTCTTTGTATTAGTTTGTTAGTTGGAATATTTTGCAGTCACCCTAATGGTAATGGACATCAGCTACAAGAGGTTTGAGAGGTCACTCAGTGGAAGTTCTAGATTGGCTAGAGTTTTCATTTAGTTTTTACTGCTTAGAATACTACAGGAAACAATGGTGCTAATTATCCCCCTGCTGTTCAGGAATGAATGAATTAATGATGTTTAGATGGGACAGGTAGGCTTCAGGTTTATGGCAGATGGGGTATGAATTATTTTTTGTGTACAGCAATGGAGTCAGTGGTGTTACCTTGTCTTCGTCACCTGAAGAATCAGTGTTGGGAAATATATATATATATATATATATATATATATATACATACACACACATCAATAATTTAACCAGGATTTTTGGAATTGTAGTAATGTATACCAAGTTTGGAATACAGGCTTCCCTCCATCACAACTGTATAGTGAACTGACAGACAACAAAATGTCTAGCTATAGCGTATGATAAATACACATTTTAGTTAAATTCTAGCACATCTGTTTGTGTAAAATAGCACATTTGTCCATACATGGGCTAGGCTTATAAGTGCCTCAGGGCCAATAGCCTAGTAACTTCTTATGATCCTATGATATTGTGGCATACATGCAGTGGAATTACGAAACTTGTGGTATAGTAGAGCAGACACCCATTACCAACTCTCACTACTCCAAATGTACTTGAACTCTCAACCCAGGGAAGATATCATCCTAGGGCAGAGTGTACAACCAATTCAGTACCTCCTAACAGTAAGTTACTGAATAGACTAGAGTCCTTCAAAGCTAGAAGTGGGTTAGGAGATTCTAAGACATTATCTCTGTCTAGCATAAATTAACTTACCGAAGGACTCATCAGATCCACTGAGTCTGGTTAAATTTGTCTGCCACCACAGATCTCCCTATATGGCATGCCTGGTACTGTAGGTAGGCCTTTTCTACAATACCAGGTCTGTCATACAGATGGAGATGCATGACCATAAGGCCATCCTGCATACCACCCACAGGGTGGATGGGAAAATGCAGTCACTGCAGCGTAGCTATCATGCATGCATCTTCTCCATCCATGGCAGGGGACATGCATACAGGGCTAGTTGCTCACCAAGGAATAAAATCTATTTTTTTTTACCATGTGCTTCCTCCACCTACCTTGCAGAGCATCAAAGCATCTCCATCAGATTCAAGCCCATTTGTTCCCTAGGGGCATGAATTCTCAGATTTCCCAGAGCAAGAGCTGTCCCAAAGGCCCATCATCCAGGCAGACATCAATGTGTTTGGTGCTCTTGTTGGTATCCCAGCAATGACAGTGTAATTTTTTTGTGAAAGGCCTTGCCCCTCCCGTTGGGTGGTGACATAGGTGGTCACCATAGAAAACACCTGTTTTACTTGGTTAGTTCATGTGTGCTCCTCTATGAGGTCAACAAGATTTACTGTCACAGGTGGGTGGTCATGCCAAAGTTGCCTCTGGACTGACCTCCACCCTTTTACCACCATCTCTGTCCTCTGGCAGTGACTGTGTCTGTAATGTGGTTCTGCCATGAATTGCTGAGTTATTGCCTGAATGTTCACAAAACATGACGTGCATCAGGATAACTGTTCCATTTATAAATTCATGCTGTCAGCTGTACCATAGATGATGTTCCATTTTGACGATAAGCCACCATAAATAAGCTTATAGTTTTTCTTATCCTTCTCTTATGTTTTTCTCATCTTTTGTACCCCCATCTTCCTACTATTACATCTTTTTCATCTCTGTTTATGTTTTATATCTCCATCCCCTTACTTCCATATCTGTCTCATCACACCCACCGAGCTACCTACTTCTTCTGTTCACATCATCCTTCTATTCACATCATCATAATCTACCTCCAAATAAATATTATAACTTTCTGTACCCTTATTCTCATCATGATGAATATACCTCATATAGCTTAGATATTATTATGCGTGCTTCATATTATTATGTTTGTAGTAACCTTCCAATTTTATGTTGTTGTATTAATTAACTCATTTAACGTATTTCTGTTAAAATTTACTCTGTATGTTCATTTTTGTGTCACATTTGTGGAGCATTTCTCCCCAGTCCTCAACTGAAAATGGGTTTCTGATACAGTGGACTTTCCTGGTTAACAAATGCCAATAAATAAATAAATAAATAAATTGTGTGGTTTACCTGAACTCCTGTTACGCAGTACATGAAGAAAAGAGTCAGAAAATAAAGTAACATGTCACAATGCCATTAAGTAAGGAAGGAGGAGGTGCTGCAGCTGCCAATATAACCTGTAGCAGTTCTGGAAACATCTGTGAGGAAGTCTCAAGCCAGAAGAGAAAGCACATTCTCCTGTTAGGAAGATATCACTATCACAGACAGCATCAGGCCAATAATTGCTCAGATTGGGCATGCATGGACAGGAGGAACACAGGTCATGCTACTACCCTTGAAATAGCTAAAGGTGAGGATCTGTTCAGTATAGTTGCCCATCACCATGCACCCTATCTACAGGAGGTTTCTGCAGCATGTTTAGTTCAGGCCTTTATACAAGAGGCCAATAGCAGAACAAACACACCAGCAAAGATTGTTGAGAGATGTGCACAAGCAGCAGTAAGACATCTTCCTCACAGGAGGGCTTTTCAACCATTTATTAGATGTACCATGTGTAAAATAAAGTCAGTTGCAACCAGACCACTTTATTGCCTGGCAGATGCATCAACTGAAGCTGTACCACTGTGGACTAGATTCTTTGTTGTAAGGCACAGTGCCTGTGGACAGCTGAGAGGCATGTTGGTTGCCTTGACCAAAGTTCAGTACGGGTGATGGATGGGAATTTCCCACATATACCTCTGCATGCAGACACCAGTATACACTACTACATGACCACATTGGAAATGGGAGCAGAATGAGGTACAGCCCATAGTATTTTCTTTGAAGTTTTCTGTGTATCATCTTCATATGATCATCTGTTTAATGACATTGTAGGCATAGCTGAGGGCATTGTGTTGCACTTACCCTACAGTATGTATGTATTTTGACAGGACAGCACTGAAAGCCATGACAGATGCTTTCATTGGTGTCTGTCCACATGACTGCCTCTTCCATCTGGGACAGATGCCATAGCTCTGAATACAGCACCTAGATCTGCATATGTGGTATACAGGTGTGTCACCCTTCCAGATGGAGAGGAAAAAATTATTATCTTTGTCTTTTCTACCTCATGGGTACATTCATGAGGCTTATGATGCCATACACGAGGAATGCTTGCATGAAACTCTATCTGTTATGGAACAGATTAAAACAACTATGTTCATGAGTGTCCCTGGAGATATGATACTCAGGTGTTACAGGCCTGAAGTGCTCCTCAACCCTTTCCTCCTTCCTTTTGGTCTGTGGAGGAGCTGACTACTGCATCTCAGACATGCAAAAAACAGTGTGGAAGGGTGGCAGAGGCATCTTAGAATCATGCGTTATACACATACTGTGGGGTTGCATGAACTTCTGCAAGTCATCACCACTGAGCAGTGACATGTGGACAGGATAAGGGAGGTTATACTGGGGAGATTGCCACCCTCACCCAATAGGCACAGGTGAATGCAGCTCAGTGATTCTCTATGTGCATGGATAGTACAATGGGCCACATATGCTTTCCATGATTACCTTAGGGCCATTGCTCACAGTCTCCATTTGTGATGTCTACAATGCCTGCATTGTCTAATGTGGGGTGGCTCATATACCCATAAGTTAACCAAGTGAATGTTCCTAGCAGTTATGTAATCAGTACGAGAGTTAACCAGTCCTCCATAGTATTAGCCATCAGAGGCATATGCTTTGTGTCTTCATATTCTTCACTGTCACTCAATATTTGTTTCTTTCTGCCCCATTATAAGTTCATAGGTTTATAGGATGATACTAGACTACTGGCCTGGACGCCCTTATAAAAAATTTCACCCATGTTCTCTCAAAGTCAGCACCTGTTTCCCCTGTCCAGCAGGGACACAGATGGGATCCCAGGGGTGCATTTTCTTTTTTCCATCCAGTCGTCCAGGTTGCTGTTAAAGAGGGCTAGAGAGGTACTCTGTTGACATGGAGAGGGAGTCTATTCCACAGATTGGGAAGTCTTTGGGACACAAATCTATCCTGCCAGCAACTTTCATTTCTGTGTCTGTCACAAGATATTGGGGGACCACGTGACCTACATTTCAACATGGATGACCATGTTATTGTCTGGCCTGAATGCCATGTGCGCGCGCGCGCGTGTGTGTGAATACACCATGACCTGTGCAGTGTGTTTGCCTGGGCTGTCTATGTGCAAATATTGAATTCTCTTTGCAATATATAAAGCTGAAGTATTTTAGTATAGCAGGCCGGATTTCCCTTCCTTTTGTAATTGGGCCTAGGACTCTGACAGCCCCCAAGCATGCAATATATGGATCCTAACATGGAGTTACTGTTTACGGTGTATTGATAAGATCATAGGAATCCAATCCTTTCAGAATTTGGCCCATGGTGTGTACTTGGCTGCACTCATGATATAAATTTATTTTGGGGCTACTTTAATTAATTTACTTAACAGGTTTGTTAGGTTTGCAACTATTAACATAGTTATGATTTTTATTAGTTTATGGATTGTTTGTTTATTTATATTTACATATATGTGTATGTTTGTATATATTATTCTAGGTGTATGCATTGATGTAGGTATGCATTAAGCTAAAATGTATTTTGTAATGTCCTTTTTCTGGGCGTGTTGCATGTACTTTTGTTTGCTTTTTGATGCAGTTTATATGTTGTTGTTGTAGTAGTTACATATGTGGTTGTACCAGGGTGTACTTTTTGTGGTATTACATTATGCGTGTGGGTTTGTGTTGTTTTTGTGGGTGAGTATGTTTAATTTTTTCCCCCATCTCTTTCATTTGCATAGTTGGAGCTGTTCTTCCCAGTTGCATGCCATCTCCTATGTGTCCCCTATCTAGCTCACTGTTATTCCTCCAGGACACTGGCCTACATACCAGTCCATCTAGAGACTTGTGGTTGTAGTGTGCCACAGCATGACCTGGTCACTGTCCTGTGCTCCCTCTATGGAGTTCTATGGGCCAGTGGCTAACATTAGGAAACCATAGAACTGCCATGACCACTTGACAGACATTTACTTTATAGCTGGTATTTCTTTCCTAACCTATATAATTATATTCTCTTTTGCATTTCTTCCTTGTCATGAGGCATGGCTACTGCAATGTCCCCACTCCAGGCCCTAGGTCAGTGAAGTGAAATCTCAAAGCCTATCCATAAACACTAACCTGGTCCTTGCTGATTGCTCTGACTACCCACAACCATGAAAGTGGCCACCATTCAGCTACACATGTCCCACCATCTGAGGATAGGCATGCTGACTCTCCCTGCCTCTGTCAAGTGCCTTAACCGCTAATCAAACTAGGGTTACCTAGGCTGTAGTTAGGGCTTTGTCCCTCTACAATAAGGCTAATGTTTTGTAGTTTTGTTGAATTGCTTGTTTATGTTGATTTATGTGCTTGTGTGTGGGTTTGCTTAGGGACATTGTATATATTGCTGTTAATGCTGGTTTTGTATTGTGGTTGGTATATCCCTCCTTAGTCTTTTCTTGCTGTGCGTGTGTGTGTGTGTGTGTGTGTGTGTGTGTGTGTGTGTGTGTGTGTGTGTGTGTGTGTGTGTGTGTCTGATAGTCTATGTGTGTGATTTTCTACATGTATGTATGACAGAATGTAGGTATGTGTCTGTAAGTTCCTATGCGTTAGCATTGTGTGAGTTGTCTGGGCAAACAGTAGTATGGCTGGTCTAACCCTGTTATGTATTTAATTCAGACACACTGAAGTTAGCCACTAATACAATTTTGCTCTTGTATGTCTCTAAATTACTTGTTATTGCTGGAGCACTACCACAGTTCACCAGTGAAGCACTAATAGCATTATCAGGATAGTGTCTCTGAATACTTCCTTTGTTTCAGCTGCCTGATTGTGTAGGTGGATATAATGGTTATTGTTGGATAAAGAATCTCCATGGCGATACCCAGATTTGCTCTGAGCTACTGCACAATGGTACCTCCTATACCAAGCCAACAGATATTGCCAGTATACTGGCCGACAGATTCAGTGCCAACTTTACCCCCCCCCCCAAAGGACCAATCACAATACCAGTAGATTGCCAGGCACCCAGTATTACTGCTACACAGGTTAAAATAGCACTGTCCAAGGCCAAGAATGCAGCTTCTATGGGACCTGGCAATATCCTTGGTTGTGTTCTACATGAACTAGAGAGTGAACTGGCACCTCACCTGTGTGCCCTGTTCAATCACAGCCTCACCTCAGGCTTTGTCCCTACCGAATGGCGCACTGCTACAGTCATCCCTCTCCACAAAGGAGGAGCGACTACAGACCCTGGGAACTATTGACCCATTACAAGTAAAAAAGCAAAGGTAGTACAATGAACCAGAGAAAATGGAACTCCAAGGCCAAGCAGGACAACAGAGCCAAAACTTTAATCCAGTCCAAAAAAAGTAGTTTAAAACTACAAGGTGACGGGTGAAAGAGTTTAACCTTGTGAATTTACTGTGGGATTGTGTCACCTTGTTCTTTTAAACACCTTTTTTGGACTGGATTAAACTATCGCCCCATTAGCCTGATGAGTCTGATATGCAAAGCTATGGAACGCATCATCATGGACCTAATAAACAAGGATATAGGGAATCTCCAAACTCTGGATCCCACACAGTTTGGTTTGTGAAGGGTAGATCATACCTGCTCAACTTAGTTAGCTTCTTTGAGTCAGTCACCAGAGCTGTGGATGAAGGCAATATGGTTCATACAGCCTACCTTGATGTGGCCAAGGCTCTTGATACCATTCCCCACTCAGGAATCATAGAAAAACTCACTAAGCTTGGCATCAACCCCTGTATCACTAGGTGGGTTGCAAACTGGCTCACGGAACCCACAGTGTGAAAGTAGCTGACTCCAAGTCAGACTGCCAACTAGTCACGAGTGGAGTCCCACAGGATTCGGTCCTGGATCCTCTACTGTTTGGTATCTACTTCTCTGAAGTCCAGGCCAACACGAAGGGACTTTGGCTGACAAAGTCTGCAGACAATCGCAAGTTGGAGCTATTTAACTCCCCAAGTGGTGTTGACATCCTAAAGAATGGCCTCACTGAGACCAACGACTAGTGTCAGAACCATGGCTTTAAGCGCAATGCCAAAAAATGTGTCATCATCCCCTTTGGGAAAAACCCGGTTCCTATGAATTACCTCATTGATGGTAGTCCACTGAACACAGAAGACGTTATAAGAGATCTGGGAACACAGGTTGACAACAACCTCTCTTTTGATCACCACATTGCCACTGTGGTCAGAAAGTCATTCTATGTGGCACATCTCATTACTAAGGGTTTTGCATCCAGGGAAGAAAGAGGTCATTGTCTCCCTCTACTCTTCCCTCATTAGGCCAGTCATCGACTGCAATGCCCCATTTGGCATGTAACACTAGATACCTGCAACAACTGGAGAGGCCACAAAAGTACCTCCTAAAGAGGATCCTAGGCCTTAAACACTTGTCCTATATGGACAGACTCAAAAAACTCCAACTATTCTCTGTATCATATCACCTACTTAGAGACGATCTCTGCTTGACTTACAAAGCCATGTCTGACCCAGCTCTGTTAGAAATGCTACATCTAAAGAAATCCCGATCCCTCCGCACCACACGCTCCAGAGACCTCAGCCTCATTACCACAATTAACAGAACGTGTTGGAGGGACAAGTTCATAACCCAGAGACTGCCCATGCTGTGGAACAGACCTCCCATACATGCTAAGCAGTGCACCTCACTGACCCTCTTCAAGAGAAATCTTGATGAGTGAATGGGTAACAGAAAATTCACCCTGGGGATAACTCCAGTGGCTGTACTCGACAGAGGCACTGGGAACTGAGGTCAGGTGGCACTATGCCAGGGTAAGCCTATGGCTAGGCTTGTAAAGGCCCCAGGGCCATTAGCCTAGTACACACCTATGAACCTATGGTCTTGGTTGTTCTTATGTATGATTACATGTTTAAACCATTGTTTTTGGGCTTCATTAGCTTTTTAGATTTTTTGATGTTAATTATGTCACATTTCTGCTTTGTTTAGTTAACATATTTTTTATTTATAGGTAATCTCACTGTTTTTACCACTGAAATGAATAGTGTATGTTATATATCAATGTATATAGGTATGTATGTATATTAGGAATCCTTTGACTTAGCAAGCTCCCAGTGAAAATGTTTCCTAGATTTGGTAGAGAGATACACCTTAAATGCCTGGCCAGTTAACTTGTAGCTTATCTCAGACACATGTATGATTTGGTCTTCGTGTATCCCATGGATAGAAACAAGTGTCAGTTCTTTATGTGCATTGTAAGATTCTGAAGAACAGGATTGTGACCCAGCTCTGACTAGGCAAAAGCTGCAACTCTGCCCACCTTTAAAAATCTCTTCCAAGCATAGGATTTGAACTTCATGTTCACTTGCCCATTGCTAGCTTGGCAGTGTTGAAGTCCATTTCCTGGAGAACTGCTTTTTTTAATGGTGGCCATCACCTCTTTGGTTAAGACCTTAGAGCTCTAGGCCCTTATTTGTAGGGAACCATTCCAGGCAATTCAAAAAGGTATTTTGTCCATCAAGATAAGCGAACACCTCATTCAAAAAGTGTTTTTTAAATTGCCTCTGAACCATTCTGTTCATATCCTTTTGTTTATTTTCATGAGGTGAAGTACAGGGGAGAGAGTGCAACTTATATCCTAGCTATATACTGTCCAATCAGAGAGTGCAACTTACACCCTGGCTACATGCTGTCCAATCAGAGAGTGCAACTTTTACGCTGTATATACACTGTCCAGTCATGAAATAACTGAAATGTGTGCATGATTTTAGGAAAATGCCTTGTAGTTCATTTTTTTGGGTCAGGGTGGAAAGCACTTGTAATTCCCAAGCAGGAACTTTCCAAGTGAATTGCCAACATCATTATCTTTTATTATCAACAGGTAACCACCCACTGGAAAACTGTAGTGAAAGCTCACTTGACTACAGGAGTGGCTGCGTCCATTGTTTGCTTCAAATATTTCTCTCTTGCAGATATCTGTGCCACAGTCATTTGGTCTTTGGTGTATACCTTATATGTTTATATATAGCTGGGTGATGCAGTAGTGCAGTGGTTAGCATTGTCACGTCACAGCAAGAGGTTCTCCAGTTGGATTCTTGGCTGGGGTGCATTCTGTGTGGAGTCTGCATGTCCTATGTTTGTGTAGGTTCATAGGTTGGTACTAGGCTATCACCCCTAGGGCCTATAGAAGCCTAGCCATAACTATTCCCTGGCTATTTCTTCCCACAATATTTACTTCCCTGGATGCCTGTCTAGCAGGGTGACTGATGTGATTCCCAGGGTGAATTTCCTATCTCCCATCCAATCATCAAGGTTCCTTTTGAAGAGGGTCAAAGAGGCACTCTGCTTGACATGTATGTGCAGTCTATTCCAGAGTCTGGGGAGTCTCTGGGTCAGGAACCTATCCCTTGAGCATGTTTTGTTCATTGTGATGACAAGGTTTAGATCCCTGGAGTGTGTGGCTCTGAGGGATTGGGATTTCTTTAAGTGTAGCATATCCAACAACTCTGGGTTTTACATGGCCTTGTATGTTAAGCAGAGATCGCCTCTGAGTAGACAATATGCAACAGAATATAGCTGGAGTTTTTTTAGACGGTCAGCATAGGACATCTGCTTTAGGCCTGTGATTCTTTTAGTGAGGTATTTCTGAAGCCTTTCCAGTTGTTGGAGATGCCTTGAGAGGTACATATCAAACAGGGCATTGTATTCTATAATGGGTCTAATGAGGAATGAGTACAGTAGGACAATGACCTCCTTTTTCCTGGATGAAAAGCCCTTAGTGATGAGGTGTGCCACATAGAAGGATTTCCTGACTGTTGTGGCGATGTGGTTATCGAAGGTGAGACCACTGTCCATCTGTGTCCCTAAGTCTCTATCACACTTTCGCTGTTTAGTGTACTGCCACCTATGTGGTAATTCACGGGTACATGTTTTTTCCCAAAGGGGATAATTATACATTTCTTGGCCCATGGCTCTGGCACCATGCATCTGTTTCTGTAATACCCTTTCATAGAATATCCACTTAATTTGAGGATTCAGTAATGGCTCCCAGTTTGCAGTCATCTGCGAACATTGATAGCCAGAGTCCCTTAGTGTTGGCCTGTACTTCAGAGAAGTAGATGCCAAACAAGAGCTGTCCCAGGACTGAACCTTGAGGTACTCCATTTATCACTTGTCTGGATCTGGATTTGGAGTTGGCTACTTTTACAGTGTGGGTTCTGTCAGTAAGCCAGTTGGCAACCCATTGAGTGATGTAGGGATTAATGCCCAGCTTAGAAAGTTTATCTATGATTCCAGAGTAGGGGATGGTGTCAAAGGCCTTGGCGAGGTCCAGATAGGCTGTGTGGACTGCCTTACCCTTGTCCACAGCTCTGGAGACTGATTCGAAGAAGTCATTTAGGTTCAGGAGATAAGATAGGCCCTTCATAAACCCAAACTGGGTGGGGTCCAGTGTTTGAAGGTTGCCAATGTCTTTGTTTATAAGTTCCATGATAATACATTCAATGGCCTTGCAGATCAGGCTCATCAGACTGATGGTGTGGTAGTTCCCAGGACCAAGTGGGATAACTGTAGCTGTGCACCATTCAGTGGGCACGAAGCCTGAGGTGAGGCTATGATTAAACATGACATTTAGGTGAGGAGTCATTTTGTAGTTCATGTAGTACACAGCCTGGGATGTCATCTGGTCCCATGGATGCTGTATTCTTACCTTTGGAGAGTGTGATTTTTACCTGTGTGGCTGTTATTACCGGAATTTGTCAATCTTTCAGTATTGAGATGGGCCTTTTAGGGGGTGAGAGGGGGGTGAAGTTGGCACTGAATCGATCTGCCAGGATATTGGCAATATCCTTGGGATTAGTATATTTAATGCCATTCTGTTGTAGCTCAGAGCAGATCTGAGAATTGCCATTTAGATTCTTGACATAGCTATAGAATGCCTTGTGGTTGTCTTTGGAATCTTTGGCAATTTTATTTTCATAACTAGCTTTGGAGGATTTTCTGAGGGATCTCAGCTTCTTACTGAGGCTGGTAAGGGAGTTTTTTGCATCCTAGGATTTTCCTCTTTTCTGCAACAGTTTCTTCCTTTTGTTGTAAAGTTTGTTTATGGCAGGGGACCACCAGATCGGCTTCCTTTTTTTTGGAGGAGAACATCTTGGTTCTATTTGGGATGGCATGATTCATGCATGAGTGGATGTGCTCATACAGTGCCTTAGTGTAGGATTCAGAAGTCAAACTTTCAGTTTCTGTCTGCATGGGTGTCATGAAGCTTGTCACTTCTGACTTGAGTAGCATGAAGTTGGCTTTGGAGAAGTTTTTTACGGAGGTTTCCTTACTGGAGGGTGGGGGAGTGATGTGGACCATGCCCTGTAGTAAATGGCATGTTATTCTTGAGAGTAAGAACTACTAACAGTCTTAACACAGAGTTGACCCAAACATTTCTGCTTTATTGTTTGATCTGAAAATTAAATGTTTGTTCTGTAAGTGATCTTGCCATATGAGAACAGAAACTCAAACTGGAAAAATCTTTAAAAATGTGATGTCCTTTCTAGTTTGAGCTGACCATTTGCTAAGCCAGGGAGTGGAAAACCAGTGTCCATTGAAGTACCCTCCCATGGGAAATTTGCCTGAAGCTTCTGTAAAATGGTAGGTTTCATTGTTTACCTGTCTTGCCAAAAAGAAGAGTCATTAAAGTCCCTGAGAAAATTAGCCCATAATCTGAGGTCCTCTCTAACTCTTTTATTGTTCTAACTCTATGATACTTTTTTGACCTCTTCACAGCAAATCTACTATTGCTCTGGTGAACGTCCTGTCAGCGACTATGGCCCTGAATGTGAAATTAGGAGACTCAATAGCTCCATGACCTGTCTTATTGTAGCACTCTTGGAAGAAAGGAAGCTTTTTTCAACTTCAGAAATGTTTTACATTTTTGTCAGCTGGTAACTGACTGCATTCTATGGCGCTATCAATGTCAGTGCCTAGAAATGTGAGAACTTTTTGAGGACCTTCAGTTTTTGTCCTCTGCCAGCTGGACCCCTAATTATTTGCACAATTCAGTGAAAGACTGCAAGCTTACTTTTGTTGAGGTCACCCTCACATATGATTAAGAAATTATGACGGTATTTTACACCTCTGTGAGAAGGATTGTTGTTTTTCCAACATCATAGTGGGATCGTGCTGAAATGTTCAAAAACTGAGCACCCCATGGGCATGTCTGTATCAAAACAACAACAAAAAAACAAACAAAAAGCAAACAAACAAAAAAACATGCAATCAAATTCCATACCTAAGAGATGCCAGTCCTGTGGGCAAATGGATTACAGATGAAAAGCTGATTATATATCCACCTTTGCTAGCCAAGTGTCAGAGACTTCTTTAATGATTGAAATCACATCAAGTAAAGAGTAATGTACTCTAGTGTATTTTCTGTCTACACCATTATTAATGGATTGTCTTTCTGGGTGTGACAAATGATGAATAAATTGGTATTTATCTGGCTTCTTTTTGGGAACTAAACCTATTAGTGAAATTGCAAGAGGATCGGATAGTGGAAATTGGTGGGGCCCTCTGATACAATCCATATTGCATGCTTTGTTAATAAGCGATTAAACTATGCCTTCTTTCCCTTTCAATGGTGATGGATTTTTGCATGGTGCATGTATGAGCTTGGTGCTAGGTTTTAAAAAGAAGCCATGGGTGAAACTTTAACTAGGAAATCTACTGCTGACTGGCTGGGATAATCTTTTAACAAATTTGTGAGAAAATCTATTTTGATGGGCGAATAGTTCCAAGGTTTATCTGCATCTGTGAAAATTGCGTGTTCTTATGGACCCACAAAAGGAGGGGACTACCTCTGTTCCAAAGCAAATCTACATTAAATTATATACTGGCTTGAGAATGGTGACCAGTTTTTAGGGTCTTGTTGTCCTTAAATCAGCAATTAGTGGCCAAATATCTCCTGCCACAAGGATTATAAATGTGAAGAAACCTGCAGGCCGTCCAGCTGCACTTTCTTGAATTACATTTTCAACAAGATTTAATCTTTGAAACCAGAGTTCACCATGACACTGAGCCAAGTGTCTGAATTCCTGGTTTCGCATTTGAGTTGTGGGTCTTTGGCTTTTAAGTTTCTGAATCTTTGATCATAGCATAACCAAGACATACCTGCTTTTACACATGAGCCACCCAGACAGTAAGTAAGCAGTCTAACAAAGGGATGACCATGGTAGGGTTTTTCAGTAGCATTACTGCCATGTAATGTATAAACCTCACAGCCCAATTGTCCAATGACTTTACTTTCAAATTTTTGGGTTGACACCTGCTCAAAATCGCTATGGCTTCAATTAGATATTTGGACCCTTTCAAGTCAGTGTCTACTATCCTTTAAACTCCTTCTGCATCAATCAGGTCAAAAATGTCCACAAACTAACCTTTCCAAATTTTTTCTTGAAATGTGAAATGTGAGTTGTGATAACTGAACCTCCTGCCCTGTTATCTTTAATGATATATAAGCTGGTGGTGTCTTGAGTGGAGAGGTTTGTGGAGGAAGTGGCTATAGATGGATCATGTGAAACTATAGGCAACAAAGAACATGGGGGACTATTAAGGGTGTCTGGGGAGGCTGTGTTAGTGGTGGGGTCCCCAAACTGATTATGTGTACCTTGGTCAGGGATAATATTACTGCTCCTGTCTACAATCTGAGCTACCATTGCCCTGCCTTCTTCAATAAAAAAATCAGAGAAAGCATTTAGGTATTCATCTACCTGCCCCTCCTAGATTTGCCCATGTCTACTAATATCTCCTGTAGATCCTGTACCTGAGATTGAGATATGACCCATAATGATGCTCCTACTGTTAAACTGCCATAGTACTAACTAAAATTACAACAGACTTATTGATAATTAATATTTAATTATGTCATTTTATTTATTAGTTATTATTTATTTTATATATGTATATATCTGATAAACATTATGACCTATTTTGTGACTAAATAGGTTAGGATCTTGTTTAGATTACCTTATCGTCTTTATCTTCTTTTTTAATATAAAAAGAGGGATGTTAAAATTGAAAATAGTACTGCTAGGAGATACAACATGGGACCCTGTATGTGTAAAGTTGGACAGAATTGTGAAATGCCATTTTGTCTTTAGACTAAGCTCCTAGGATATAGGATGAAAGGTGTGTAAAACAAAAGGGGGCAGGATTATAAATGGGCTTAGGTGGTGTTGGGGAGTGGTGGGAGGGGGAAAATGTGACCTAGAGTGCTTTATAAAGTGTCTTGTGTATAATATTTATTTATTTATCTGCTATCTTTTCTTTTTCTTTTTTAAATTAAAGGCATATGGAAGAAGTAAGTGGGGATGTGAATATTGTGGACCTGCCTTGAGCAGGGTGGAGTAAGAAGAGACTGTACACTTTTCTTTTCTTTCTTTCATTCTTTCTTTCTTTTTTATATGAGAATGCTCAGGAAGGAGGAACAAGTGGAGGTGATGAGTGAAAAAGACACTGTGCAGAGCGCCCTGAGAGGAAAGCCATGGGCGGAAGAATGAGGAGGGTGAATATGGACGAATCTCAGCAGGATCAGGGGCAAATCCAGAAATAATCAGACACTGACAGTATTGCAGACCATAACGTAATACACATTTACTAAGTAACAGGAGTTTGTAACTCTAATTATTATTGTTATTCATTAAGTATAATTCACTCTTTTCTCCAAAAACTATTAGATTTAGGAGTTATTAAGATGAACAGAGATAACATTTAATCCAAAACCAGGAATGTCCCTGAAAATCAGAGACAGTTGAGAGGTATGCCTGAATGTGACTAGATTGAAGGAATGGAACTTGGAAAAAAAGGGAGGGAAGGGAACATGCAAATGACCAAAGCAACAGTCACTGCGCTGGGGACAGAGAGTAGTCCCCTGCACATAAAACACGCGATTGTAAGGGATGGAGATAGCTCTCAACTGTCCAGATTTTCTCAGAATGTCCAGATTTCTGACACACATTTTTGATCCATTTCTCATAAAACTGTAGTTTTTTGACAAATCACTGGCAAATCATTAAGGATTGAAGTCAGAAAATAATGGCAGACATTTGATTTTTAGACTTCATATCCTTCAGAAAAATTCATGCTAATACAAAACCTGTTTTTCTATCATCTTTCTAAGTTTGTAAGAGCAATATTTAAAAATGTTTCCCTATTTTGGGCTTTTGTCCCCCCATTCTTTGTGGCTTTGTCCAGATTTCTTATTCTAAGAGGTTGAGAGGGTTCATATCTCTAACCAATTTAGTGTCTGCTATTGGGAACCAATAGCATACTGCAAATACAAGTATTGGCATGACTGCCAATGATACAATAGAGACTGAGGTTACATTCTGAATGAATGCGTAGATAAATCTCGATATTTATAACTTTTTAAGCCTATATGAAAATACTTGCAGAATTCCCTGGACCCACATGGGTCAACAAAACTGAACAGGAGAAGCGAATTTGTGGAGAAAAGAGGCAGTATTTTTTGTGAACATAACTCCAAAACCCAACTGAATACAAAGGCAGAACTACCTGCCAGAACCAGCCACCACATGGTTGCTGGACCGAAGTGCAGCTAGTGGTGCAAATTTTCTTGTCAGAATGACCGTGTGGTGAAGGAGAGACTACTTTGACAGTTTCTTGAACCTTCACAAAACAATTTGAGAATGGAGTGAAACCAAATGACTTCAAGACTCATTTGAGAGGTTCCTATCATTTTCTTCTGCATTTTACTTTATTTTCTTTGAAGCTATCAGCTATTAGTTGAAGGTGTTTCACTGTTTGCACTGCTTTTGATGTGGATTCTGTGCTGTGCCCAACTATTTAAATCAGTTTTGAGTAGTTCTGTTATTTTTCTGCATTTTTAACATGTTTATTCTGAATTTGAATTTACAGCTGTTAATTGGAGTGGTTTTATGGTTTACACTGCTTTTCTGTGCTGTTAAGTAGATCAATCAGTGTTGCAGCATGTATTTAACATGTTCTCAAGTCACTTTTCAAACTTTCAGCAAACAGCCAATTTTGGACAGGTATGTGAATCATCCAGAGCTTGTAGTGATTAATCCTAGTAAGAGTGGGAGTGATTTCTGCAGTTCTGGGAAGATAAACACTATTGGTTAGCGATTTAGCTGTTTTTCAGTACCTCTTTCATTTTCTCTTATTTTATTTATATTGTGCAGAGCTGCACTTAGCCCAGCAAATTTGCAATGTACTCTTCATAGGCTCAGGCAATTTCAATTGTAATTCTCCCTAATATAACCTGATTCACCCAAATCCAATCAGCAATTAGATTCCTGTTGCATACAGATGCAGAAAGCTGCCCTCAGATGCATAATGCACACAGCAATTAACCTAGTACCTTAAAAGTAGTTTGTAGCAGCTACTGTTGGCACTACATTATGTACTTAGTCCACAGTTGCTACAAATAGCTCAATACTACTGTTAAGTAATACTTGTGAGCTGTGCTATCACAATCTCATGTATACCCAAGTTACAGATTTACTTAAAAATGTATACATATTTTGATATCCTCAGTCTGGGCCAGTAATCAAAAAGCCTGAATCCTCACCACTGACACTGGACAGGGATGTTCACTTGGAACAAAAATGGATACACTCAGTTGTTCCAGCTGCAGCACAATTTCCCCTAAGAGCACACAGGGAACACACTCAGTCCTGGGTCTGGATATTTCTATCAATCTCCCTCCAGTCCACAGTTAAGACTCTTCACTTGCACAGCTGTACAGTTGACACCTCAGCCGAGTGTCCAAGACAAGTTCTCCACCACTCCATCTGTGAAACCAGTGCTTTGTGCCCCTGCTCCAAGCAGCTGACACACATACTCTTTGAGATTTGATTTTCACACATACACACACACCTGGGAAAGGCTGGCACAGATTTATCAGCTATGCCCCCTTCTGCCCTGACTATAAGGTAGTTACACAGCCACTACACACCCCAAAGCCAGCTACTTTAAGGCTCTCACAAGGGTACCCAGTTATACTGAGTGGAATTAATATTAATATCAGTGGTAATGGCCAAACAGCCAGGCGTTCGGGAGTGGACACAGTGTCACCAATTGATATAAGGGGTCTATATTACATAAACGGAAGTTTATCTAACTGAACGCTCACATGAGCGAAAATCCAGAAACTCAAAACTGCTGGTAAATATATATTCCAACTCTGACATTGCACTACAGTGAGGAAAGGGCAAATATTCCCATCTTCACTGTGCCGCAATCTCACAATTGTGGTTTCGAGTTCCGCAGTTTTTGCTCATGTGAGTGTTCTATTAGATAAACTTTCGTTTATTTAATATAGACCCAATATAAGTACTCTCAAAGGTTAAAATATCCTGTAAAGGACCAGCCACAATGAAAAGTTTAAATATATTTAATAATAAATAATAAATGAACATGAAAATACTAAACATATATTTATAATAAACACCAGAGTTTCAATTACAGGAAATATTAAAAATAACACAGGTGGACAGGTTCACACAGTTACAGAAAAAAACAATACTTAACTAATCTCACTATATTTTCCTCATTGATCAAAATAATTATTATTCCTTGGTTACTTACTAAATTAAGGCAAGATGGAGTAGGCAACAGATCCTTATTTGTCAGGTTGCAAAAACAGAGTGCCATGAGAATTCATTCTCACCTAGTATTAAAATATTATTATTTTCCTAGATTACAGAATGACATCACATATATCTGGTCATTTGACTTACGATTCCCATGCAACCCTCCTTGGCTAGATGATGACAGGATTTAGGTGTCAATAATGTACACACACACACACACACACACACACACACACACACACACACACACACACACACACACACACACACACACACACAGAACCTTGCTAAGATTTGCTGTGGCTCCTGGAAGTCATAAAACCATAAAACACTTCTGCTCTTCCTACAGGAGCTAATAAGCCATACTTCTTACAGTCTCTGGCTTCATTCAAAATGGTGAGATAACATCTTTATGGCCTAGGCCCAGTAATTTTATTTCTTACTATTTTCCAAAGTCAGGTGGATTGAGATTAACCTCTTCTCTTCCAGTATACTTTGTTAAAACATATACATTTAAACAGTTACAATAATACATGTATATTTCTTTTTCTGTCCAGCAGGGCACACTGTTGGTACATTTTTAACACAAGCAGCTTTACAAATACATTTTGCAAAACAAGCATCTGTACAAATCAGTTTGATATACAAATGACATATAATTCTTTACAAAATTGTAGCTAGGTGTGCTGGCATATGTTACACATCCACTGCCTTACTTCTCCTGGCATAGCTGCCAATAACTCACACCGTTACACCTTTTATTACTCACTGGATAGCCAGTTGGCTCACTGGTGGGATCCAGGATGTCAAAATAGGTGAGGCCACCTCCACCAAGAGGCCAGTCACTAACAGAGTCCAGCAGGGCTCAGTACTGGGCCCACACTTTTTTGGCATCTATTTATCTGAAATGGAAACAAATGTTGAAGGTTTATGGCTGACTAAGATTGCAGATGATTGCAAGCTTGGGGTTATCACAGACTCCTCTGAAGACACTAGAATTCTTCAAGAAGGTCTATCTCTGACTAACAAATGGTGTGAAAGTGATGGTCTTAAACTCAATGCTGAGAAATGTATAATTGTACCTTCTGGGAAGTCAACCATCCTGGCTAATTACCATGTTGATAACATTCCCCTAAGAGTTGATCCACTGGCCAGGGATCTGGGAATGCTTGTAGACAGTAGCTTTACCTTTGACCACCACATGGCCACAGTGGTGAGGAAATCCTTTTATGTTGTACAACTTATAAGTGAGGGCATGGCATCCAGGTCCAAAGAGGTAATTATTCTACTGCCCTTATCGGACCAATCATAGAGTACAATGCTCCCTTTGTTATGTACCTGACCAGGCATATGCAGCAACTAGAGTAACCACAGAAGTTCCTTACAAAAAGAACACAAGGTGTAACAAACCTGCCTTATGAAGAATGCCTAAAAGCCCTTTCTCCTATACTCAGTCTCCTATAGATTGTTGATGGGTAATCTATGTCTGGCTTACAAGGCATCCTCAAACCACACACTTGTGAATCTCCTACATATTCATAAGTCAAAGAGTATCAGAACTACAAGGTCTAAGGACCTGCATTTTGTCTGTGACTTAAACAGAACATCCTGGAGAGACAGATATGTGTCCCAGAGACTGCCCCTCCTATGAAACAAGTTTCCCATCCATGTGAAGCTGAGTTCATCTAATACTCAGTTTAAGTGCAGTGTAGATCAGTGGATGAGGAATAGGAGATTTACACCAGGCCTGGCACCCATGTCCCTTATGGACAGAAGTAGCTTATAAATGCCAAGCCCTCAATATCCTATTTGGATATAGGATATCATTATTCTTGGCTAGGCTTAGAAAGGTCCACTGGGTCATTAGTCTAGTAACAGTCTATGAATGTATATCTGCAGGAAAAAATATTCTTGACCTGATACACATAAATGTAGTGTCATCATGCACAACTCCACTAGTAAGTCCCTTTTCTGATTAAGGCAGACCATAAGCTAGTAGCGTTTTCCCTCAGATTGTCTAAACCCTCTAAAACCAATATATCAGAATTCCAAGACTGCACAAATTCTGTGATAAAGAGTCAAAGTTCACCCCAGTCAATGCCTCAGCAGAGAGATTTTCCCAGTAGTTCATTACTCACATAAATAAATGAATAGAATTGGCAGTCCCACGAAGACACAAATATAATGAAAAATTTAAATGCAAGCCATCCTGGCGGTCCACCAATGAAAGAAAAATCTACTGTAAAGGATAAAACTCACTGGAGGATACAGAAAGTTTAAAGACATGTCTAGGAAAATATTAGGAATTTGTCTAAGAATGGAAATGTTTACATAGATGTTTTTATACCTCAAGTAGACTCCAGAGAATTTTTTTCTCAGGTAGATAGCAAATGGTGGAGGTGTGATGACCTGGGGAAGAAAGAGATAATTGGGAACATATTTTCTCAGAGTGCAGTGAGTTGGCAAAATTTAAGGATTTCCATCAGGATGCACTGTTGAAAATGCTGGGTGGGCAGATTGGTGTGACAGGGGAGATGATTTTTCTGAGATATGATACAGAATCAGAACTTGGCTAACAAAGAAGCTAGGAAAGGATTTGCAATAGCAAAGACTAGGGCATCAGAGACACTCTACCAACTTCTGGAAAGTGACTCAGTAAGTGGCACAAAGAAACTATATCAGCTTGCAAGGCAAAGACAGAAAGATAAAGAAGATAGTCAGACACCCTTCATAAGGGATACCAGCAACAACCTGCTCACCAGTCCGCAGGACATCAAAGGGAGATGGAAGGAGTATTTACAGCATCTTCTGAATGAAGACAACCTCACAGAATCTGTGCTGCCCCAGAAACAGCATACGATGACAGAAGAAGAGCTCACCCTAGAAGAAGTAAGAACAGCACTAAGGAAATGAAGTAAGAGAAAGCAGCAAGCTCAGATGAGGTCACATCAGATATGGTAAAGATGCTGGGTGAGATAGGGGAGAAATGGCTCCTGAGGGCACTAATAGCAGTGTAGAGAGAAAGGCATATCCCAGTGACTGGAGAATAGCCATACTCGTGCCAGTGTACTAGAACAAAAGGGACATCCACAACTGTGGGCAGTACAGAGGCATCAAATGCCTATCACATTGAAAGTTCTGAAGAGGATGATTGAAAAAGATACGCAGAGCAGTAGAATGTAAGATGGGAGATGAGCAGTTTGGATTCAGATCAGGATGCAGCACAACTGACTCGATATTTGCAGTGAGACAGGTACTTGAGAAGAAGCTAGAGATGAGGAGAGAGTCCAACTGGGCATTCCTAGACCTGGAGAAAGCATATAACAAGGTCCCAAGAAAGCTGATCTGGGCAGTAGTGCAGTGGTTTGAAGTCCCAGAAACATTGGTAGAATTAGTGCAGGCTATGTACAAGGACCCAATGACTCAAGTACGCACAACGTTCGGCCTCACAGAGGGGTTCCCAGTGGGAGTGGGTGTACACCAGGATTCAGCTCTGAGCCTGCTGCTGTTCATACTGGTGATGTACTACATCAGCAAACAGGTTGGGGGGGACAGATCAACAAAGCTGCTGTATGCAGATGATGTGGCATTACAAGCAGATTCTGAGCCAGAACTTCAGCAAAGGATAGGAAAATGGAATGCAAAACTGAAGGCACATGGGATGAAACTAAGCACAGATAAGACAGTGGTAATGGCAGAAAATTGGGGAAATCAGAAGAAGCTGAAAATAGAGATAGAAGGGGAAGGTAGTGGAACAGGTAAACAGCTTTAAGTATCTGGGAGGGGTGGTTGAGGAGAAGGGAAGTCTGAATGAAGAGGTCAAAGCTAGAATCAGACGGGCTGCAGCCAATTGGCATAGAGTGTCAGGTGTAGTCTATGACAGAAGAATGCCAAAGAAGCTGAAAAGATGTACAAGACAGTGGTGCGACCAGTACTATTGTATGGTACAAAAATCTGGGCAGTAAAGGCAGAACAGTTGAAGAAGCTAGAGGTGATGGAAATTAAGCGCCTGAGAAGGGTGGCAGGATGCACTCTGTGGGACAGACAAAGAAATGAGGACATAAGAGCAGAAGCCAAAGTAGCTCAAATTGCAGAGAATATCAAAGAGAACAGATTACGGTGGTTTGGACAAATGTGCAGAAAAGCAGAAGGCAATCTGGTGAAGAAGATTTGGGACAGACAGGAAGAAGGTAAGAGGAAGTGAGGACATCCAGCAAAGAGGTGGCTGGATTATGTGAAAGAAGATCTGCGACAGTCAGGCATGAGTGTTGAAGAAGGCAGGAGTGTGGCACTGAATCAAGAGAGATGGTGACATTTAGTACGATACCCCAACCCCTTGTAGAAAAAATGGGAAAAAAGGGGCTGATGATGATGATGATACAGAATCAGAATTACCTAGACATGGCAAGGCCTTGCTGTCTCTAATTATGGTGGCTGGCAAAAAAGGAATTACTAGAAAATGGAAATCAAAATCTAAACCAACTATATTAGAAGTAGAGAATATAATAACAGAGATAAAACAACTGGAATTGAAATCTTTAGAAAAATGTAGGCACAAACTACATAGGAAAAATGGGAATTGTGGATATAATACATACAGAGGAGGAATGAGGTTTAAAAGAAAGCAGGACTTAAATGTAACTATGTAATGTTTGACTGAAAATGGTTGGATAGATAAGTGATGTATAATGTTTGCAACTGGGAGTGTGTCAGTATGGCTTATGATATAAAAATGCTTGCAATTTAGGATTGTGTTGGTGTGGTTTGTTTTTATTTATATAAATGTATGATTGTTTATGGCATAAGTGATGGTTTAATAAAGATGTTTCTTGTTTAAAAAAAGGAGCAGGAATTGCATAATTTATGTAATGTTGTTTAGGTTATATGATATATAGCAATATATGTGAAGCATAATGCTTGTTAATTTTAACTTGCTAATACAGTTTGATTACTTTTATATAAATGTAAATGTGTCTGTGTCACAAGTGATAATTCAATAAAGGTGTTAAAAAAAAAAAGAATTTTAAAAAGTTATTGTCGCCTCACAGTAAGACGTTGTCCTGTTCGATTCTCAGCTAGAGCGTCTTCTGTGTGGAGACATGCATGAATGGGCGTACCTTCATTGAAAGTTGTGCATCAGGGCCGGCCACTTGGCACATAAAAATCTACTGCCAATCATTAGCAGACCGGAGTTCCACTGTGGCGACCCCTAACCGGGAAAAGCTGAAAGACACAACAACAACAACATTGAATATGCTAAGGCATCCCATGAACTCAGGTTGACATCTGAAGCCAAGAACAATTCAAATTCTTCTACAGTTATGTTAGAAAACTACGAAAAAACACTCAACACTGTACAGAATGTATACTAAATGACAAAACCTACGCAGACCCATAGGACATTGCCAATATTCTAGCAAATAAACAGTGCAAATGTCACTGCTGAGGTGACTAGAGTTTATGTAGCTCTTATATCCTCATCATCATTAAAGGGCTTTCTACTGAACTGTTGGCACTAGAAATGCTGAGTGCCAACATGACAAAAACCCCCGAATGACTGAAAACACAGGAGAAGAGTGAATCTTGAAGATCACTCTTCTCATAAAACTTCTTTTTGCAGTGTGTATCCTCCATGTGAGGTGCAAGCCCCCACACCCCCTGAACTTATATATACCAACTCTGAGATTGCCATACCTTGGAGAAAAGGGAATATTCAGAGAAATGGCATCTCTGACTTAGTATATGTAAGTCCGATCTTTCAGCCATTCAGTTTCCATATTTCAGGACTCGCTGTAGCAGGTCCCGACATTTCAAATGGTTACTCACTAAAGAACATGTACTGAAAGTGCTGTTCAAGACTGAGAGCATGTCCTCCATAAGTAGTAGCAAACATGCCCTGGTGGGACTTCTACATACACTATTTAACTTGATCCTGACTACAGGCTCAGTCCTGGAAGTGCGGATTGCATCACTGATGATGCCACTCCATAAAGGTGGCCCTACTACTGAGCCTGGAATCTATAGTCCCATCATCCTGACCAGTCTCATTTCTAAGCAAAGGAACACATTATAACAGATGTAATTAGCATCGGCATTACACATTTCATCAGGCTAGAGCGACAGCAACTTAGTTTGGTAAAAAGTAGATCCCGTCTAATGAATCTGGTTAACCTGATTAACTTCTTTGAGAATGTAACATAAGCTGTTGACAGTGATCACATTGTACATGCAACTTTACCCTAATCTGGCCATGGCATTTGATGTAATTCCCCATGCTAGCACAGCTATTAAATTAAATGCATTAAAAAGAGATCACTATGGAGTAGTAAGATGGATAGCAAATTGGCTAAAAAACAGAACCCACATGGTTGGGAGGGGTAGCATCAGAGAACATGAAGGTGACCAGTGGTGTCTGGCAGGGCTCACTGCTGGCACCACTTTTGTTTGGTATTTACTGCTCTGACCTACAGACTAAAACCACCACCTATGGCTAACCAGGTTTACACTTGACTGAAAACTATGAATCATTGTCAAGTACTCCCCTGGCACAGAAGCCCTCTGGCAAGAACTTATACTTATAAACAACCAGTGTATTGAAAATTGTCTTAAATTAAATGTTAAAATATTCAAATTTGCAGCATTTGGCAGATAACCCATCACTCCATAATATAACATTGACAGTACTCCACTTCAAAATGAAAACATAGTTAGAGACCTGGGAACCTAGGCTGACAATTCCCCCTCATTTGACCACCATGTATCAAATGTTGTCAGGAAGTCTTCCACTTGTTGCATATATTCACCAAGGGAAAGTCATCCAGATTAAAGGAAGTTATTACCCCCTTGTAATCAGCACTGGTCAAAGTCCAGTTATAGAACACAACATCACCTTTGGGATTTATCTCACCAGAGATATCAAGCAGTTGGAAAGACCCAAGAGATTCCTAACAACATAGCTTTCAATCTCTTAGTGCAAAAAAAATCTGGACAAAGCCTAACATAATGGAGGGGCATAGGCTCAAAAATAGAGACATATGTAAATATTATTCCTACAAATTTAGAAAGTTGCAAGAACAACAGAATTTGTATTAGCATGCATTTCCTGAATGAAAGTCTGAAACGCAAATGTCCTGCCATTATTTAGTGACTTTAATCATCAGTGATGTGGCAGAAAACCAGAAATTTTATGAAGAATAGACCATAAATATCAAACAAAAATCTGGTCATTTTGTGAAAATCTGGACAGTTGAGGGGGTGTGCCTAACAAAGAGGATTATAGGCTTAAAATCCTTAAGCTACCAGAAAAATCTAGAAGCACTGTCACTCTTTTCTGTGTCCTATAGGCTTATCAGAGGAGACCTATGCCCTACCTTCTGAGCAATCAGGGACACCATAGTCCATAATATCTTGTGCATTTGCAAATTAAACAATCCCACAGATACCAAAATAAGAGATATAAACCAGCTTCAGCAGATCAATAAAACAAGGTGGAGACACTGATTCATTACCCAGCATCTCCATTACCTCTGGGAAAGACTCCCCCTGTACATAAAGAAGTGTGATACACTATATTATTTTAAACAGGAACTTGATAATTGGATGGGTATTCATACATTTACCCTGGTCATGACTGGCATAGTTCTCTTCAAGAAGGGAGGTACAATGCAAGGTGGGAACTGGGAGGACGTAATGGTCACAAGACTCAGTAGCCTTGAACTTCCTATGATTCCTATTCATATATAAAGACAGACAGTGAAAGAGAGAGAGAGGGAGTCATTTGGATCAGCGATGTGCATTCCATCAGTGTTAATTTCATCAAAGATATTACATCAATGGTAAATATCATAAGTGAACAGGTACAGAGGCTGAGTACCATTCTCTTACACTCCAAATGGATGGTGCTTACTGGGTACCAAGGTCTGGTGACAGAGGGGTTAGGAAATTGATCCTTTTCCCCACTGTTGTAATGATCTCTGAGTTAGCATATTTGAAGATGCAGGGTATGATTGGGGGAGAAATGCTGACTTGCCTACCCCTGCAAAAACACTTATTTTGTCCATTTTTCAGGTTATTTTAATGGTCAGTAATTTGACAGATTGTGATCACTATTTTGAATCATGATGTAATTTTACAATTTTAGATTATGATTTAAATAAGATCTGCATATATGCATGCATATTTTTCTAGGGACATCTATCAAATGCATTTATTTCTGCTTGTCTCTCTCTCTCTCTCCATATGAAATTAAAGATTTACCTCCATATTTTGAGATTGTGTCTATGCCTATGCATGTTGACATCCATTTTTTATCCTCCATCCACTGGATCATACCCAATGACTCCACTTCCTGTGTTCTATGGACCCATTTGTTAGTGTTATAGTTCAGTTGATGCACTGAGCATTCCTAAAATGGCAACCCCTTCCACATGAAGCTGAAAAACAAAAAAATAGAAAGGTATTTTGAAGCTAAGGACCAAAAATAGTCCTTATGTAACTGTAGTAAAGAGCTTGTACTAGCTTCTTACTTTAATTGTATACACACACACACACACACACACACACACACACACACACACACACACACACACACACACACACACACACACACACACACACACACACACACACACACACACACACACACATACACACACACACACTACCAACATCTGAATATATTCACTTAAGTAGCTGGGATATCAGCTATGGCTGGTATTTAAATGACTGTCATTATTGCACTTGCATGCAATCCGCAACTCTTCTGAGGAGGTGGCCCTGCCATCTATTATCTTGTGCTTGGTGCAGCCACCCTTTCACCCTGCCCTAACTGTAGTACTGCCATTCATTCTCCTCACTCAGGAAAGGGGCCATGTACCTTTGAATGGGGTGAGAACCCATTCATCCCTGTTAGAGACTATAGCCGTGCACTTTGAAGCAGGTCAGTCTGACTCATCAAGAAGACTTTGCTCCCTAACCCCTGTAGCCTCCTGCCCTGCTGCAGCTCTCTTGAGCTCGATAATTGCTGCAGTGCATACCCCAGGAGATATGTATGCAGCCACACATGATTCTCCAGGATAAGGTGTCACACCACTGGCAGTGCATGCTCAGTAGGCACACAATACCCATTCAAGGTGTCACACACAAACCAAGCCAGAATCACCTCTCTCTCTTCTAAGATGAATGAGTTAGTGTAGGCCGCTCATTCCCATTGTCCCTGGCCCTTCCCCTGCAGGTAGCAAGTTGGACATGGGTTGTCAAGTTGCTATCAGGCTTCATCCCTCCACCACGATGACAGATGTAGCTGATATCTATTGTTATATAACTGCTAGTAATGCATACAGCTGGCTTTGTTTTCACATATTGTTTTGGCTCCTGCAGCTATCAAGGGAGAATTTGTTTGTAGTTGTCATAACATAAAACATCATCTCACATGTATGTTATCATTCAAGTAAACATGTTACATAAAGCTGTGATATATTCTACTTTCAGTTAAATTTAAAGGTCAACTCACTTGTAAAACAGAGGTTTTCCCTCTTTTTATTGTGTTCATTTTGCTGAGTAGTTTATATTTCAGCATACTAAGCTACTGAAGGAAAGGATGACTTGCCACTCAAGCATGCATGTGCTGCTACAATTTGGGGGCAATATGACTTAAAATTTGAACCAGACTTTGCCAGGGTAGCCACAGTATCTTTTTTACAGCACAGAATGCAAATGCAAGCAAAACAAAAAGCAACATTTGCAAAGATGCATTTTCTTTAACACAACAATACTTCCATTGTAGTCTTTCTGTAGAATATAGCTGATGTATTGTATTAGATTTTTGTTTTACTTAATAAATTATTCTTGATATAATTCAGGAACTCTGCAAGCAACTTTAAATTCACTGGGCTAGAAAAGGAATCCGTTCTGTACATTTTTAGCAACTTCTTACATCAATTGTATGAGGTTTACATTTTAGTCACTGATTTTTAGTCTACTACAGTATTGTTGTTTCTTTCGGCTTTTCCCGGTTAGGGGTCGCCACAGCGGAACTCCGGTCCGCTAATGATTGGTAGTTGATTTTTACGTGTTGCGTTACCAGCCCCAATGCGCAACAATGAAAAGTATAACTGACATACAGACTAGAAAGTGCTGACATATTTAAGATTCTCTGATTCTAAGTACCATATTTGGCCTTCAACATTCATTAATTATCCTTGCTTTGCACTGCATTCCCTCCATTTTCAGTTAGATATGCTTTTCTGACTGCCAGGTCTACAGGGACAGTCATTACAGATAAATACCATATCATGTACCTGCAATAAATGATTCATCATTATTGATTATGAGGTTGCTGAGTGATCCTCCTCCAAATGTTAACACCGCAGTGACATTATCACAGCCATTAATACGTCACTTCTCTTTTCCTCTTTAAAGTAACAGTGCTGAGATGTGGTTAAGTAAGGGTTGTCTATAAGATGCATAACAGAGCCAAGATAAAAGGGATACTAAAACCATTAAGTAGAAGCAAACACATGAAAGAAAACCTTCTCTGAACAAATATTGTGCAGAGACAGTTAAGTAATTTAATTTAAAAGTTTTTAAATGCTCCCTGTAGCTGCTAGGGTTAGCTAGCCTATTTCAGGTCAGTCACTGTGAACATTAACCCCTATCTCTACAATCAGCACAAATAGTTTATTTATCCCCTCAAAGTTGGGTCAGCAACCTTAATTCATTTCTTGCAGAAAAATAGAGAACTCAGAAATGCAAAATGAAAACTGTTTTTGTAATTATGTCCTGGTAGCCACGACATAATTTTAAATACTTCAATTTTTTTCTTTTCTTTTCTTTTTGTAAGGCAGCAGTTTGTCCTGGGTCTATATCACATCATCGAACTTGTATAAGTTTGAATGATGTAATATTGAACCCAAAAGTCCAAAATGCAAAAATAGCGAAGCCACGGCACATTGATTTCTTTCACAGGGAAAAAAATTGGTGAGCCGTTTAAAGGGCTTTGCTATTTCCTCCACTGTGGTGCGATCTCGGAGTTTGTATATTTAAGTAGGGGGGGTGTGGGGGCAGAGCCCCCCACTTTAGTTTTAGTTTAAGATTTATGTTTTTTTTTTTGTTAGGGAACAGCGATTTCTTCCCCTGGTAAAAAAATAGCTGTTCAGTGTGTTCGTTATTGTGTGGCTTCGGACTTTTGGGTTCAATATTACATAGTTCGAACTTATACAAGTTCGACGATGTGATATAGACCCGTTTGTCCTTTGGGTTATGGAGCACAGCTGTGGTCCTGTACACATGGGACTGAATTGATTAACAAAACCGCTGTGTAAGCCTAAACAATTTAATCTCTCTTGTGTTGTCTTCCTGCTTTCTCTATTTACTAGAAAACTTAAACGTTTCTTTGATTCTGTGATTGCAGAAAAACATGTTTTCTCTTGCTTTCTTGGGGACGATGGTTCACAGATAAGTACTTTAAATTGATGTTTTGCACTTTTATATGCTATTTAAGAATACTGCTGTAATTTCAAATTATTTGTTCTATTTTTTTGCCCTTTATAATTGCAAAGTGGCATGCTCTTCAGTGACCTTGCTTTCTCTGTATTGTAGTTACTTAAAAAATTTGTTTTTTTAGCCAGTTTGTTTGATTTTCCTGCTTGAACTCACTTTGGCCTCACTGTCATCAGGTTTTACATTAAGAAGGCCTGAGACTGCTTTTCTAGTGGGAGTAAAAGTTGGTTTGGTGTGTCCTAGGTGGGGATCACACAGGAAAACCTTAAGTGAGATTGTTTGTTTGGTCAAAGGGCTATTTGCTTTATTTAATCAGTTTTCCATGCCTCTGTAAATTTGGAGCTCATTTCCACAGAACTCACAATACACTTGACCCTTATCCAGTGCAATTCTAGCACAGATAAGTACTTTAAATTGATTTTTTTGCACATTTCTAAGATAAATAAGAGTACTGCTGCAGCATTTTTGAAGTCTTTATTGTATTATTTTGCCCTTTATCACTGTAAAGTGCTGTGCTTTTCACTGACCTTATTGCTGGTTTCTCTGCATTGATGTTATTTTAAACGTGTAGCTAGTTTGTTTGATCATCCTGTTTGAATTCACTTTAGACTAACTATAGTGTGGTTTTACATTATGTAGGTCTTGGACTGCTTTTCTAATGGGAATAGAAGGTGGCCTGGTCCGACTGAACCGTGAATCATACAAGAAGGATTTAAATGAGACTGATTGATTGGTCAGAGGGCTGTTTGCTTGTTTTAGTTAGTTTTCTCTGCCTCTATTAATTTGTCACATTTGCACAACTGCTCACTGAGCAGTGGTGGTTAGCAGTGTCCTGTATATATGCAAGCTTATAGTACTGAAATATTTCACATAAATGTACCCCTGAAATGTCCACAGTACTCACGTTTGCAAAGAGCAACTAGTTTATGCACTTCAGAGCCCCCAATCCATGAGTTTGGTCTTAGAGCATCCTGATTGCAGTCTATATCTTACAGTAACCAAGCGAGTCGGCTCTAAACCCCTCTTGCACCATCCCCCTGCAGAACAAGAAATAAGGATCCATAGTCATGGATAAGCACTTCCCTGCTATATCTGCAGACAGCCTAGTGGATATGGGCATCCTGAGGCAGTGTAGCAATTGTTATATGTTTCATGACAACCACTTAATTCTTAAGCAAACTGATATGGTGTATGAGAGATGTAGTTACATAATGTCACTGGAAGCAAGGCTTTCACATATAAGTGCTTATAATAACAAATAGTCTGTCAGTAACACACATACACACACACACACACACACACACACACACACACACACACACACACACACACACACACACACACACACTACACCCATCTCAAAAAGCATGGACCAGACACATAGACCCACATATACTGAGACTCTTAAATATAATCTCCCTAAACCACAAAGACCTCTCAGATATTGCACAAACAAAAAGTATTCCCAGCAACCTTAAGAGCATTCCACAAAATCAACCCCAAACACACTAGATATGCCACATCCCATGGGTTTCACCTTCTAAGGTCATAAAGCACACCACCACAGAACCCAATATTTTGGTCATAGGAGACTTCATTGTGAGACACACAGATGTCCCACGTAAGTAAGATCACACATACACTTAGGTTGCTGAACCTCAAGTACCAGTAGGATTTAGTCATAGTCCATGTGGGGTAAATGACCTGATATGTACCTCTGTAGATTACATGGAGAGGAACTTGATGGAGCTCTCGGACTGTGCATCCCAGGCCAGTATGAGCCTACTATTGAGCAGGATTCTACCTAATCGAAGGGTGATGCCGCAATATGAACAGAAAATAACTGGCTTTAACAATTGGCTTAGAGTATAATGTCATTCAAAGGAAGTATACTATTAGTCAGCCTGGGAAGATATGGTTGGCAGACCACGCTGCTTTGCCAAGTTTGGTCTGCACCTCTCTCCTCTGGGATTTTGAATATCAACGAAAATCTTGTCCATCACCATACTACCTTTTTTAAGTATTGATAACCTGATAAACCTAAGAAAATAGCTAAAACAGCCCAGGAAAATCTAAAAGTGTTACTGCTCAATGCCAGGAGTCTAAACAAGAAACTCCACTCCCTGCAAGCTCATCTCACCGTGTATAATGTAGATGTCTATGTAGTTATTGAAAAATGGTTTAAAGCCATGGAGAGCATTCCAGCAGTGCAGGGCTACAATGCCTTCCACATATTTAGACCAACTACTGCATAGGAATGAACACTATTTCCATTAAAAACAAACACACCCCAGTACTGGTCCATCAGTATGACACTCATGATATTTTCCATGTCCAAATTACCTTAAACAAATTCCCATGCCATACCTTTGCAAACTATAGGTCCCACTGCATAGCCCAGGAAAACCATAATACATACTTAAATGTGCTGGAGATGCTCCCCATTCATCCTAACACCATACTCATGGGCGACTTTAACTACCCAAATATAAACTGGGAATCATACACGACCACTAACATGCAGACAAAGATTCCTGGAATTTCTAAATGTAAACACCTTGGATCAGTTAGTTTGTATGCCCACTAGTGGTGCAAACATTAGGAAGTCCAGGATCATCCATCTTGTGGCAGAAGGTGGTTGTCTGATCTCTCTGAGTTGGGAAACACTCCAGGAGAGCTCAGAGTATAGTACTTTTATTGGCCAGAGGGCACAGGAGTCAGTTTCCAGCTTTTTTGTGTTTGCTATAAATTAGGCATGTCTGTATGGAGCTGCTCACTGAACAGCAGTGACTGGCAATGCCCCATACAAAAGCAAACGCTTAACAGTTAAATGTACCTATAAAACTATATTAAGACTGTAACCTATAACACGGTGAAGTACTGAGTGGAGTTAAGCTTAGATTAACTAGTTTGCACTTCAAACAGCACTAATACCATATTCTAGCACTATCTAACATCTGCCCTTAACCCTAGGAACCAGCTCGAGAAACCTATGTAAAACCTAGTCCTTAAACCATAATAGACCCCACCAATACAGGTCCGAACAACATGGGTACGCAATTTCCAAATGTCACTGTGGCCAGCTTGGTAGATGTGGGTATCCTGAGACAATATATTAATTGTCTCATGTTCTCAAACGACCATTTAATCCTTAAAGAAAACTAATACAGTATGTGAGAGATGTACATAAACAACTTCCTTGAAGGCAGAAGTCTTGCTTACAAACAAGGTTATCAGGAACACACACACGACATCTTCCACACATACCGGTCACCACAAAGTTAGACCATCTTAATCTGGGGCACTTAGAAGAAACCTTCCCAAACCTCAAGACCACTTAAGCCTACAAACAGGAACACCTATCCTCAGCAATCTCTAATACGAGCACCAAAAGCAACAAACACTGCACATAAGCCTGTACCTGATGGTCTCTCAAGATCAAAGTCCATAAGGCAAGCAAACACTTTAACTAGGAGTCTTGTCATGGGGATTCCATTGCACAACACACAGATGCCACAATCACCAGGCTAGACTAGGAGAAAATAGTGGTCATCTGCTTATCTGGAGCCAGGGTCCATAATATCACGCAAGCACTCAAGTCACTGCACCACAGGTATAAATATGATTCTATCATAGTCCATGTGGGTATAAATAACTTGAGATGTACCTCACTTGACTATATGAAAAGAAATATGGATGTCTCTGAAGTTGAGTCATAGATTGGTATGCGCGTTGCATTGAGCAGCATTCTACCTTCACTAAGGATGATGCCATAGTATGAAGAAAAAAATGATTAATTTCAACAATTGGCTTAGTTTCTGGTATCATTCCTTTGGGATTCAGTATCTGTCAGCATGAGAATACATTGTTAACAGATCACATTGCTGTACCAAGGATGGTCTGCACCTGTCCGTCCAGAGCTTTTGGATACTGGCTAAAACTTTATCCACCTCCTTAGAACCTTTTTTAAGCAATGGCAAATGACAAACTTTCCAACATAGCAAAAAAAAAAAAAAAAAAAAACCCAAAAAAGCAAACAAACAAAAAAACCTCAAATCAACCTTAAAGTACTGCTCAGTGCTAGGAGCCTCAAGAAGGAACTCCACACCCTGCAAGCTGTCCTCACTCTAGAGAATCTGAACATCTGTGCTGTTACTGAGACTTGGTTTAAAGCTGCAGAATGTACTCCAGATGTGTAAGGCTACAGTGACTTTCACACATTTAGACCAACAGTAGGACAGACAAGGTCTAAAGATGGAGGTGTCTCAATCTACATCAGCAACAAATATACCTCCAGTTTGGTTAAATAGGATTAAATAGGATTATGCCTTGGAGATCATCCATGTGCAAGTCACCATAGATAAAGTCTGTGCCCAAAGAATCTACTGGAGACATGCACCATCCAACCAAATTCTCTATTAGTCTGAGACTTTAACTGCCCCTGTATAGACTGGGAAAATGACACTGCCTCAAACTTGCAGGCACAACATTCCCTGGACTTTATTAACACAAATTCCCTAGACCAGATACTGTGGGCTCCAACCAGAGATTCAAACATACTGGACCTAGTACTCACCAACATGGGGGAGTGCTGCACCCACCCCCCAAATATCACATCCTCTGTTGGTGAGGTCAGATCATAAAGCTGTCTCCTTCAAAATAAAAATCAACTGGGAAAACCCAACTAAACCAGTAACAGTTAGAAACTATGCTAAGGCAAAATACAGCCTACTGAGTGACAGTTTGTCAAATTCAATGGCCCCCAAACCCTGAGATCACAGCAACCTATGCAGAATCATTCACAGAAACCCTGTACAAACATGAACAGTGGTATAGAGGTTGCTGTATCTTCCAGAAGTAAGCTCATAACAAACACAAAAAGCAAACCACACTAGTGGAATCCCATCCTTAACAGGTTATATAACAAAAGGAGAAAAGTCATGGTCAAAATCAGAAAGAGCTACTCTTATAATGAAAGAGCTCACTAATTAAACTAAATAAAAAATAAGAGGATTAATTAAGTCCGACAAGGCCAACTATGAGGTCAGGATAGCCCCTTAGGCTAAGGACAACCACAAGGCCTTCTTCAGCTATGTCCAAAACCTTAAAGGTAACACACAGCAGTGTGCTGAATTGGTGGTAAACAGCGCCACCTTTGCTGAGGAGAGAGAGATATAGTGAATCTGTTAGCTGACAAATTCAGCTCAAACTTTGCAGCCCATTTCCCCTGATACCCCTTGTGAAATCCCTTCTAGCATATCCTCCCAACTATCAGTAGAGAGCAGGTCTTGGTGGTACTTGTTAAGGCCAAAAACACTGCCTCAATGGGCCCCGATAACATTCCTTGTTGCCTCCTAAATAGCTTAAAAACACAACCTTTCAGGACTACTTGAGGCACTTTTCAACTACAGTCACAAAACATGTTACATACCAAGTGAATGGAGGACTGCAACAGTCATCAGTATTCAAAAGGGTGGTCTATCAACTGACCCCAGAAACAATAGACACATCAGTGTGATAAGTCTAATATGCAAAGCCATGGAATTAATTGTTATGGAAATGATCATCAAGGACTTTGGCAACACACAGGCACTGGAATCATCCAAGTTTGGCTTTGTCAAGGGAAGGTCTTGCCTACTTAACCTAGCAGAATTGTTCAGGAGGGTGACAAAGGCAATGGATGAGGGTAAGATGGTGCTTACCACCTACCTTGACCTGGATAAGGTATTTAATATGATCCCCCACTTAGGTATTATTGACAAACTCACCAAACTAGGTATAAATCTCTGCATAACTGGTTTGCTGGCTGGCTCACAGATTGAACCCAAGAAGTCAGGATTGTGAGACCACCTCCACCAAGAGTATCTCAGTGATCTGTGCTGGGCCTCTTCATGTTTGGCATCTACTTCTCGGAAGTCAAAGCTAATGTCAAAGATAACTTACTCCATGACAGTAACATCCTGCAAGAGGGCTTAACACAGACAAATGATTGGTGCCAAAACCATGGTTTAAAACTAAAAGCCAAGAAGTGCAGTATGGTGTCCTTTGTGAAAATGTCGACACAAGCCAATGGACTAACTGACATATTACTTAGAGATCTGAGAACATATGTAGAAAGTAATCTGGCCTTTGACCAACACATACACAAGATAATACTAAAGTCATTTTATGTTGCCCAGTTTATAAGTAAGGGTATGACATCTGGGTCCAAGGAAGTTATAGTACCATTTTACTTGGTTCTCAATAGACCCATCATTTAATACACTGCTCCCTTTGACATGTACCTGACCAAACATTTACAACAGTTGGAATGCTCACAGAGATTCTTCACCAGGAGAATCCAGGGTATTAACACACTATCCTACACAGATCAGCTTAAGGTCATATCTCTATACTCAGTCTCCAATAGGTTACTGAGAGGCAATCTATGCCTGGCATATAACGCATCCTCAGATCCAGCCCAGATGGATCTTTTGCACATATGCAAAATGAACATCACTAGAAACACTAGATCCAAGCATTTAAACTTTGCATGTGACATGAAGAGAACATGCTGGTGAGATCGGTATGTGTCTCAAAGGATACCTACTCTATGGAACAGGCTCCCCATCCATATGAAGCCGAGTTCATCCTTGACCCTTTTCAGGTGTAACTTTGACCAATGGATGGGAAATCATAAATTCAACAGGTATGGCTCCTATGTCTCTAATGGACAGAGGCAGACAGTAAGTAAAATGTTACCTACCTAACATACCCCCCCCCCCACATCCACCTCCAAACTAACATATTCCTCCTAATAACCGCTGACACAAATCAAACCGGGACACACATGAAAAACTGAAGACTCCGTCTTGACCAATTATGCTCATTGACACATTTGACACGGTTTAAAGTAAACAAAGAAATTTATTTAAAATTATATGAATCGCTTTTCATCCCACAGATTTGTGGGACTTCCTCAGATTAAAAACAACTAGTAAAACACTACGTTATATCCTGTACTCAATCATGAGTAAACATTTAGCCGTGCTGATAGGCTAACAACATACTAGTTCATGATCTTAATACAAAGTAAATACTGCTACAAAAAGTGGACATAAAACTACATCTACTATACAAAGTCTCTGCCCCTATACAAACTTAAGCATATATAACTGTAATACGCGTTAAAACAATCAATTAAAACATGAAAACCACGAAAACCAAAAACGTATGAAATATGTTTTATTACCATGCTTAACATTTCTATACAAAATGAATACTAAACTAATACACCTGGTTACTACTATAGATGTCTGGGTATTAATAAAATGTAAAAACATGTATTTAATGCATATATTAAATAATTATATTTAATACATTAATTCATTTAATTAATTAATTAATTGATTTAGTCATATATACCCATAGTTTTACAAAATGAAATATAATAAATAAAATAAATTAAGTTAATTAGTCAAAGTAAACTCCTTTACCTTTTACCCCTCCTAATAGGAATGCAAGGTACATGGGGATACAGTTGGGTTAGGTTGCATGGCTAGGCTTATAAAAAGGCCCTGGTGGTCATTAGTAGTTAGTAGTTAGTTTACCTATGAACCTATGAAACATCCTTGGTCTGGTCCTCAAAAACATGTTGGAATGTTGCACCCACCCCAGTGTAATGTACTTGCTAGTCAGGTCAAGCCATAAGATTGTCTTCTTTGAAGCAAAGGTAAAAATCATAAAATCAGGGACACTGGTTAACCTTGGAACTTTTAGGAATTATTCCATGGTAAATGTATTACTACTAACACTCTGGCACAATTTCAAGCCCGCCCAAACACTGAGAACACTGATGCCTATGCAGAATCATTCACAGAAACCCTGTATAGTCATATTAACAGCTACATACAGACAGCTGTACCTGCCCAGAATAAGGACAGGATAAACTCAAAAACAAACCACTCTGGTGGAATCCCAACATCAGTAGTTTGTATAGCAAAAAGAAGTTCATGGCAAAAATTAGGGGATGCAATGCCCAGCAAGGTAAAAAGAAATCCCTCATTAATCTTGACAAGCCACTTAGGGGGGCTAATAAAGTCCAACAAAGCCAAATTTAATTTAAGATTAGGCTCCCAGGCCAAGGACAGTCACAAAGCTTTCTTCAGCTATGCTCATAACCTCAAGGGCAATTCACAGCAAATGGTGTCACCTATGCAGAACTGGAAGATCTAGCAAACATCCTGGCCTACAGATTTAGCTTCAGTTTTACCCACTTCTCCTCCACACCAGATACCCATCAAGAAATAGTCACATCCATAACTCCCTCATCTATCACTAGACAGCAGGTGCTCACGGCACTCTCCAAGGCCAAGAACACTGTATCAGTGTCTCTCAATAATATTCGAGGACACCGCCTTAATAGAATGAAACATGAACTATTGGGAGTACTAAAAATGGTATTTAACCACAGCCTCCAAATGGGCTCCATGCCAAACGGATGGAAGACTGCAATAGTTATCCTGCTGTACAAGGGCAGGCCATACACTGACATGGGGAATTAGTGACCGCTAAGCCTGACTAGCCTGATATGCAAAGTTATGGAGAGAATAATCATGGCTATCCTAAATGATGAGATAGGTAACACACAAACATTGGACGGAGACTAGTCCGGGTTTGTCAAGGGCAGGTCTTGCCTACTCAGACTGATAGACTTTTTCAAGAAGATCATCAAAGCAATGGATGAGGGCAAAGTGGTGCATACTGCCTACCTTGACCTGGCCAAGACATATGATACAATACCCAACTCAAACATTGTAGAAAAGCTCACTAAACTAGATGTAAACCCTTGCATCACCCACTGGATAGCCAGCTGGCTTGTAGACAGGAAACAAAAAGTTAGACTAGAGGAGTCTTTCATCACAAAAATGTCTGTTACTAGTGGGGTGCCACATGGCTCAGTGCTGCGGCTACTTCTGTTTGACATCTACTTTCCTGAGACCAAGCCTAACATCAAGGGCCTCTGGCTGACCAAGTTTGCAGATGATTGCAAACTGATTGCAGACATCGAATCCCCCCAAGTTAAAAATATTCTAATAACTGTTGCCAAAGTCATGGTCTAAAACTCAATGCCAAAATGTGCATCATAGCAGCTTTAGGAAAAATGATCACCCCAGCTAACTACTACATTGACAATACATCACTAAGAGTAGACTCTGTAGTCTGGGGTTTGGGAATATATGCAGTCATTGATTTGGCACTTGACCATCCTGTATCTAGTGTAATGAGGAAATCATTTTATGTTGTACAGCTTATAAGCAGGGGTATGGAATCAAGATCCAAACATATCATTGTTCTGTTTTACTCTGCTGTCATAAGACCAATCATTGAGGGCAATGCCCCTTCAGTATGTACCTGGCCAGGCATATGCAACAACTGGAACATCCTCAGAGATTCCTAACAAAAAGAATATATAGTGTGGAAAGCAAGTCCTATGCGGACTGACTTAAAGCCTTGTCCTTATATTTGGTCTCCTACAGACTACTGAGAGGAGACCTATACCCGGCCTACAAAGCATCATCCAATCCAGCTCTAATGGACCTGTTGCACATCTGTAAAACAAATAGCATCAGGAACATCCAATCCAGGGACCTAAACCTTGCCTGCAACATAAATAGAACATGCCAGATAGACAGGTATGTGTCTCAGAGGCTCCCTTTCTCTGGAACAGGTTTCACATCCATGTGAAGCAGAGTTAATCCATGCACTTGAAACGTGGATCGGTGGATGGGAAACCATAAATACATGGCACCTATGTTTCTATTAGAGAGAGGAGGCTTGTAAATGCTTGGCCACCCATGCCTAAGTATATATATCCCCACAAAAACTTTGGAAACCAATACCTATCAAATTTTATTGAGAAACATGGCAAGGGTGAAAAAAACCCTTGGGTAGAGATGGCCTAGTATTCCACCATGATACTATGATATCTTTCCCTCCACATTTCTAGATTAATTTTTTCCACCATTATAACATTTTTTCTTTTTCTTTTCCATTTGGCTTACTCACCATTATGCCTCAATGAATCACTTTTTTTCCTTAGATATATCTCCAAAAGGTGCCACAGTACAGAGATAAGTGTAATAATATGGACCCTAAATAAACAATTCCATACAATACTTATGCAATGATAAAAAATACAAGTACCACTAAAGTAAGTTCCTTATGGAACACACATACACACACACACACACACACACACACACACACACACACACACACACACACACACACACACACACACACACACACACACGGACATAAATATATAAGGATGTTTGTGTGTGTGTCTGTATGGCTCTAGAGAGCACACCTGCATTACCAGGCTATAACTCATACCACACTTTTCGGCCATCTAACCTGGACCAGAACACCAAAGGTGGAGGTGTGTCCATATTCATTAAGGATATCCACACCTCCAGGCTAGTTACGCAGCATAATGCATCCGAGGTTATCCAAGTGCGACTAATTCTGGGCAAAACTGCAATCCAAATTGTGGCTTGCTACAGATCCCCCTCCATGCCCTAGGATTCCCACTCCTCTTTTCTTGATATACTGGAAAATATTAGGGTTCAACCAAACACCCTAATAATGGGTGATTTTAACTACCCCACCATTAACTGGGAAAACTGCTCATGTACCAACTCCTTCGCTCAATGCTTTCTGGAATTCATAAATTCCAATGCCCTGGATCAACTTATCCACACCTCCACCAGGGGCAGCAATAAATATCCTAGACCTAGTCATTACCAGCATGAGTGACCAGTGTTCCACACCTGAAGTCAACTCCTCATTGGTCAGATCCGACCATAAGCTAATCACCATAGATATCCGCATCCCGCCCCCACCCACCATTAAGGAAACCACAGTAAAAAATGTCTCCAAAGCCAACTTCATGCTTCTTAAGACAGAAGTGACTAACTTCATGACACCCATGCAGATGGACAATACAGTTACGACTGCTGAATCCTACACAAATTCAGTTTATAAGCACTTATACAAGTGCATGGATCGTGCTATCCCAAACAAAACCAAGACGCTATCCTCCAAAAAAATGAAGCCAATCTGGTGGTCCCCTGACATAAACAAACTCTACAACAGAAGGAAGAAACTGTTGCAAAAGAGAGTAAAATCCCATGAGTGGAGGAGCTCCCTGGTCAGCCTCAGTAAGGAGCTGAGATCCCTTATAAGATCCTCCAAAGCTAGCTATGAAAACAAACTCGCCACTGATTCTAAAGGCAACTACGAAGCATTCTAGAATGTCAATGGCAACACCCAGATCTGCTCTGAGTTACAGCACAATGGCACAAGAATTATAGAACCAACTGATATTGCCAACATCCTGGCAGATAGGTTCACTGCTAACTTGACCCTCCTCTCAGGTAAAAACTGCCCTCTCTAAAACCAAAAACACAGCATCCATGGGACTGGACAATATCCCAGGCTACATTTTACACTAACTTCAGAACGAACTGGCTCCCCACCTAAGCACCATGTTCAATCATAGTCTCATGTCATGCTTTGTGCCCACTGAATGGTGCACAGCAGCAGTTATCCCACTCCACAAAGGGGGAGCCAGCACTGATCCTGAGAATTATTGCCCTATTAGCCTGGCGAGCCTGGTCTGCGAGGCCATGGAACGTATCATCATGGAACTCATAAACAAAGACATTGGTAACCTCCAAATTCTGGACTCCACCCGGTTCGGTTTTGTGAAAGGCAGATCATGCCTTCTGAACCTGATCAGCTTCTTTGAGGCAGTCACAAAAGCCATAGATGAGGGTAAAGTGGTTAACACAGCCTATCTTGACCTCACCAAGGCTTTCGACACGATCCCCCCATTCTGGAATTATAGCTAAACTCACTAAACTAGGTATAAATCCCTACGTCACAAGATGGGTTGCCAACTGGCTCACTGAAAGAACCCACACTGTGAAAGTTTCAGACTCCAAATCTGACTTCAAACCAGTGATAAGTAGAGTACCACAGGGTTCAGTCCAGGGACCTCTCCTGTTTGGTATCTACTTTTCTGAAGTACAGGCTAGCACAGAAGGCCTCTGGCTAATGAAGTTCACAGATGACTGCAAACTAGGAGCCATAGTCAAATCCCCAAATGATGTGGACATCCTACAGAAGGGCCTCACTGAGACAGATGCCTGGTGTCAGAGGCATGGCCTCAAGCTCAATGCCAAAAAGTGCATTGTCATCCCCTTTGGTAAAAACTCTGTACCTATGAGCTACTACATAAATGACAGTCTACTTAATACCAAATGTGTGATAAAAGACCTTGGGACCCAGGCGGACAGTAGTCTCTCCTTTGATAATCACATCGCCACAGTAGTCAGGAAATCCTTCTATGTGGCACATCTCATCACAAAAGGGTTCTCATCCAGGAAAAAAGAGGCCATTGTTCCCCTCTACTTGGCATTCATTAGACCCATTATAGAGTACAATGCCCCTTTTTGAATGTACCTCACAAGACATCTGCAGCAGCTGGAAAGGCCACAGAAGTACCTCACCAAGAGGATTACTGGCCTCAAACAGATGCCCTACACTGACCATCTCAAAAAACTCCAGCTTTACTCTGTAGCATATCGCCTAATCCAAGGAGATCTCTGCCTAACATATAAAGCTATGTTAAACCCAGAGCTGTTGGACATGCTACACCTATAGAAATCCCAATCCCTCCAAGCTACATGTTCTAGGGACCTAAACCTTGTCACCACAATAAACAGGACATGCTGGAGGGATAGATTCTTGTCCAAGTAAGTTCCTATACTGTGGAACAAGCTACCCATCTATGTCAAGCAAAGTTCCTCATTAGCACTTTTCAATAAAAATCTTGATGAGTGGATGAGAAATAGGAAATACACCCCGGAGATCACTTCTGTGGCTCTGCTCGACAGGGGCACAGGAAATTAACTTTCTTGGGTGGCGTAAGCCAGGGAACCTTGTTTATTTTATTTATTTATTTATTTTACATTTGTTGACTGGGCTTAGTCTAACTGGATATATGTCCATTTTCAGTAGAGGCCCCGGGAGAAAAGCTCCAATCATAGGTAGTAACAAAACAGAGAATATATACAATAGTAACATGAGAATGCTATACATTATTATCAATTGTACATGAGGATAAATTTGCACAGAGTCTAATAGTAGGTCTAAACTGAGATTAAAATTTGAGAAAAAGCAACATATGAAAGAAAATCAAAAAAGAGTTACTTTTTTTTTTTTTTTTTTTAATATACTAGAAGGAAAAATCTCGTTAGTTGTTAATAATGTAGGGAACATAGAACAGTAGAGTAGAGCAGTATAGAACAATAGAGTAGAGAAGTATAGGGAGTACAATGGGGGGCATAGAGGTATCAGTCTGGGTTAGAGCAAGGACAAAGCCAGTGTATTTTAAGATATTCTTTCAGGTGTTTTTTTTAAAAGCAGTGAGGAAGTAAGAGAGTTCACTTGGAAGTTGGTTCCGGGTTTTTCCCACTGTGTTGGTAAAAAGTGAGTCCCCAGCTTTGTTGTTAGATTTTATAGTGGAAACTAGAAGCTTGTTAGCAGAGTGTAATGTTGCAAGATTTTTATAGGGAGTCATCAGATTAGTAAGGGTTGGGGTATTATTAGGGTGGTAGAGGATCTTTTGTGTGATAACAAGTTGTTGACAAAGTAGTTGGTTCTGGAGTTCTAACCATCCCAGTTGTTTGAGGTTGTGACAGTGGTGAGCTCTGAAAGGAGAGCCAGTGGCGAATCTGGCTTTGTTATTATAGCTGGTTGATAGTTTGTTAAGGTTGTTCTTAGAAAGATTGGTATATATGGCAGAAGCATAGAATAGGGTAGAGATCAGGTGGGTTTGGGCAATAGTGGTTCTGGCTATTGGGGTAAGGAAGGGTTTGACTCTATACAGGGAGCCTAGTTTTCTGTTGACAGTCTTATGGCAGTATTTATATGGTCATCATAGCTACGTTTGTTGTCTATTGTTATTCCTAGGAGACGGGTTGTAGTGTCAGGAGAAATGCTAGTTCCATTATTAGAGGTTACTGAGAAGTGAATTTGTTGTGACTTTTGTGTAGGAGCAAAGAGCAATAGTTTTGTTTTTTTGGGGTTCAGGAGGAGGCAGTGTTCCATGAACCAAGTTTCAACAATGTTAAATACTGTCTGGGTGAGGGTCTGGAGCGAGGTTGAGGACTTGGCTGAACATATGAAAGTTGAGTCATCTGCATATTGAATGCAGGTGGCTAGAGGGATTTTGGCATTTAGATCATTAATAAGTATTGAAAAGAGAAGAGGGCCTAAAATAGAACCTTGAGGTACTCCAATGTTCACAGGCAGGGGAGTAGAAAGATTATTATCCCAAAGCACAGCTTGCTGTCTGTTTTCTAAGTAAGATGTAAACAAGAGTAATGTTTGTGGGTTAAGTGACTGGGCTTTTAGTACATTAATAAGCAGATGATGGTTGACTATGTCAAATGCTTTCAAGAGGTCGATAAATAGTGCAGAGGAAAGAGAGTTATTGTTACGATTTTTGTTTATACAGTCAGCAAAGGATAACAGGGTGGTAGTTGTGCTTTGGAATGGTCGAAAGCCATGTTGGCAGTTAGCAAGTAGATTATTATGTAGAAGGTGGTGAAGTAGTTGTTGGTGGATACATTTTTCCATTATTTTAGCTATTGGGGAGAGTAAGGCGATTGATCAAAAGTTGGAGAGCTCAGTAGATGTCCCACCTTTATGTAGAGGGATTATGTGGGAGACTTTCCATATGGAGGGGATTGTGTTCAGTAATAGATCTATTTATAAGGATGAAATGGGATAGGCAATGACTTTAGCTGCAATTTGCAGGTATTCTGCTGGTAGGCAGTCAGCAGAAGGGGTGCAAGGTTTGTGTTTTTGAAGGAGGTTGCAAATGAGGGATGTAGGTACAGGTTGTATACAAAAGGTAGGAAATAGGTTGTTGATGGTATTCAGTGGGGAAGTGGTAATAGTCATATTAACAGCTAGAAGTGGTAATAGGTGATGACATATTAGCTAGAGTTTGAATGGCTTCAGTAAAGTAGTTATTAAAGGCATCAGCAATTTGCTTAGAGTTATTATGGGTGATACCTGATGGGGTGGGTGTTTTTGAGCATCCAGGCTGAAGTAGTTTGTTAATGCCTGATCAGAACTTTTGGGGAATTTGTTGGTGGGGTTGTTGTAGGTGAAGGTAAAGGTTTTTTTTTTTTTGTCAAGCAGAATGTCTTTGTTGGTGGCATTTCTCAATTGTTTAAAATGAAGGTGATCTGATGGGTTTTTAGAGGCTCTCCATTTGGCCCAAATTTTATTTCTTAGGAGGATCTTTTGCCTAGTTTGTTTTGTGAGCCATGGGGCTATTTTGGTCCTAGTTCGGGAGGTGCAGCAGGGGGCATGGTAATCTAGGATTTGAAGGAATATAGTATTAAAGTAGGTCACTGCTTCGTCTAGTTGCAAATGATGCAGTGGTGTCCAGTCACATGCTTTCAGTTCATTTTGGAAGTTCTCTGGTTGAAAGTTTTTTTTTGATCGGGAGGTTTTGAAAGTATTACAATTTGGGTTATGAGTTTTTTGTTTAATTATATAAGTTAGGGCATGGTCACTGATATCTCTGGAAGGATTCCTGGTTTGTAAGTTTCAGGATAACTATTAATAAAGATCAAGTCAAGTATGGATTCCTTACTGCTTGGTTTATGGATGCTAGTAGGGGCGGTTATTATTTGTGAGAAGCCATAGAGATTTATGTTATAGATAGGATTTGGGGAGCTACACTTAGCCCAGCCTATATTAAAATCACCTAGCACAATGGTTTCCTGAGGTAGGTGGGTAGAGAGGCAACTAAGTATGTTTTCAAGGGTTTTGATGTTATTTCCAGGGGGAAGATAGGAGCAAATTAGATAAATAGATTTAGCGTTGTTGATTTGGAGTTTGGCAGTAAGGGTTTCAGCATGAGTATCTATGGGTAGGAAGGTATTGAAGGGTAAAACTTTGAGTTCTGATTTATACAAAATGGCTACTCCTCCACCCTTTTTGGTTTTGCGGTCACATCTCAGGATGTTATATCCAGGAGGGGTAATTTCCTGGTCTTGAGTTGTGGGCTTGAGCCATGTTTCTGTAATACTGAGGATATCATATTTATACACATCTAAGAGTGCATGAAGTTGGGTAATTTTGTTGATAATGCTATGGATGTTAAGGTGAGCTATCAGGAGGGAGTTAGAAGGTCTTTTTGGCGTAGTAGTTTCACGAGAACATAAGTTATGTGGGTTACTCGGAATTCCTGTTTGGGGGCCAGGGTTAGGATGAATATCACCATCTAATAGGGGATGTAGTTGAGGTTTTAGTATTATTTTTAGGAGTTTGTAGTAGTTAATTAGGGTTTTCTTGTTATGGAAGTAAGTAATATGGGTAGATCTATGGTACTTTGGAAGTATATACATGGAAGTGGAGGTTATGTTAATGTGGTTAAGGGAGTTTCCATGAGTAATTGGTAAAGTTTGCTGGCAGGGTTGGTGATGTTCAGGCAGAGAAAGGTGTTCTAAGAAGGTTAGTGTGTAAGGTAGAGTTAGAGATGCTAGAGTAGTAGTTAAGAGTAGTAGGTGTGTGTGTATTGAATTATGCGTTGAGGCCATTAGGGTGTGTAGGATGAGCGGTAGGGTAGGTAGAGGGAAAGACTTTAGAAAATGCTAAAGTGGTGGTAGAAGAGAGGAGGGATGAGCTGAAAGATGTAGAGAAAGTTAGGTGATATTGAATTATATAGAAACAGCAGGTTGCAGTAGGAGAGAAAGTTGTAAAATGTTAGGTATACAGGATGAAGTAGTGTGGAAATGTTAGGGAGAGGGCAAAAAGGTGATGTGTAGTTTAAGGACTTAATGAGGTTCGGGTGGGGTTAAGTTGGAGTTGTCAGTGATTGGATGATGAGTGGAAGGGGTGTGGCTGGAGAAGTATAAGTTTAACAGCACTGGGGATGGGTGGGAATTGGGGGTAGTATAGGGGAGCGGAGTGAGCCCACAGGGTGAACGGAGCGGGGTCAGACCAAGTGGGAAAAGAATAGACTAGAAAAACCAATCAGTCACTGGGACACAGGGTAAGAATCTTATTATTCTGTAAGGTAGTAGTGCTATGTGTGAGACAGTAGGTAAGTAGTGGGAAATAATGTGGGGAAGAAAGGGAAGGAAAAACAAGTCTACTGGTAATGGCAAAACTTTGGAGATTAGGGAAATCAGGTAAGGAGCAATCTTATGCTCTGAAGTTTGCTGCCACCTAGTGGCTATATGGAGGAAAGCGGGGCTCGAGGGTTAGGTTTACAGATACGGAGGTCCTATGTTTAGATGCAGAAGACTATAGCCCTTAGAAGCTAAAAATCTAAAAGGAACTTAATGGTAGAACAGAGACATAGATTGGGAAGGCGAGAGATGGGAGGAGGATGAGGACTGCGGCAGGCAACTATCTCGCTCGGGAGGTGAGCTGCTGAGTACAAAATTATCAGTCACACAACTAGTTTAATAGGCTACATACACTGTGGATTCCTTGGTAGTATAGTAGTATTCACACTGCTACACTCAAGCAGTACCCTTGGAGTCTTCACAGTTTCAAATGGGAGGGAGCATTCCTTGTAAGTCTTTTAGGTTATATAAGGTATTCTTAATACTGGAGGGGTGCACCCAAGGATGCAGGCTGTAAAAAGTAGAGAAATACCAAAATAAGTGATTTCAGTACTGAAAAAGGGGAAGAAATAGCACAAAGGAAGAGTAGGGAATAGAGTAAAGTGGGTAAGGAGGCTGTCGCTCTAGGGGAGTAGTTAGTAAAGGTAGGTGAGGTCAATTAGCAGTATAAAGCAGTGAAATGAAAGGGGGAGGGAGGAAGGAGGCTTAAAGCAAAGAGGAATGAAAAAATACAGTAGCATGAGAGAGAAAGATAAAGTGTTAGCTGTTATGGAGTATGCAGTAATAGCAGTTGTTAAAACTAAGCAAGAGAGAGCATACATTCTAGAAGCATGTATTTCCCTGTCCTAGAGTCAACAAATGTTGCAGACAATTCCCGTCTCCACAGCAGATAGAAAGTAGTATGCAGAACTAAACTCACAAATTTGAAAAAAAAAAAAAAAAAAAAAAAAAAAACTTTAGTTCAAATATCTGGGATGGTCATGATGGGATGAAAAATATTTCAGATTCTGGCCAAAAACAAACAGTTTAACTTCAAGCTTATATGATGTCCATGCTATAAAAGGCCTGGCCAGTTTTCTAAAGTTGTTATTATAACCCTTAGGCCGATAGCCTAGTAGCTACCTATGAACATATGAACCTATGTGTGTGTGCATGTGTGTGTGTGTGTGTGTGTCTGTGTGTGTGTGTGTGTATATATATATATATATATATATATATATATATATATATATATATATATATATCTATATATATATATGTGTGTGTGCATATATATATATATATATATATATATATATATATATATATATATGGGTCTGGGTTATAACGCCGACAGATGGGAAGACCGACAGCGAAATCACCGACGCGAGAAGATCGACGGATGAAACACCGACGGAGAACACCGAGATGGGGAAAGGATGTGTAAGTATGTAGTGACGGACGTTAGGTGCGAGTAAGGTAAGTGTCGATGTTGGCGGTCTGTAGGGTAGGGGTGGGTTAAGTGAGTTAGGGTTAGGCGAGTTAGGTAAGGGTGCAGTAGTGACTGTTTTGGGTTAGCGGGTTAAGTGAGTTAGGGTTAGGCCTGAGTTAGGTAAGGGTGCAGTAGTGAATGTTTTGGGTTAGCGGGTTAAATGAGTTAGGGTTAGGCACGAGTTAGGTAAGGGTGCAGTAGTGACTTTGTTTGGGTTAGGGGCTGGTTAAGTGAGTTAGGGTCAGGAGCGGTTAGGTTAGTGTCGATAGTGACGGACCTTAGGGTTAGGGTTTGTTAGGGTAGTGGATAGTTGTGTATGTAAGGTTTAGTGTTTGTTTGTTAGGATTTAGGTGTGCTTGTGTTGTGTGTGTGGTTTTTGGTCAGGGAATTTGTTTTGTTTATTGGTTGCTGTGATGATGTGTTGATTGTGTGTGGTGTCGTGTTTGTGAGCTGTCGATGATGTGGTGTCGGTGATGTTGTTGTCGATGTTGTGTGCTGTCGGTGTTATAACCTAGAACCATATATATATAGATATCGATATATATATAGATATCAATATATATATATATATATATATATATATATATATATATATGTATATATATAAGTGTGTACACACATACATATGTCTAACAGCCTACAGCTTTGCTTAATATATCTTGAAGAGTGCTAATGAAGAACTTTGCTTAACATAGATGGGTAGCCTGTTCCAGAGTATGGGAAGTCTCTGGGACAGAAATCTATCCCTCCAGCATGTCCTGTTTATTGTGGTGACAAGATTTAGGTCTCTAGAGTGTGTAGCTCAGAGAGATTGGGATTTTTTTAGGTATAGCATGTCCAACAGATCTGGGTTTGACATAGCTTTATATATTAGGCAGAAATCACCTCAGAGTAGGTGATATGCTATGTATATATATGAGTATATATATATATATATATATATATATATATATACACACATATATATATATATATATATATATATATATATATATATATATAAAATATGTGTGTCTGTGTGTGTGTGTATGTATATATATATATATATATATATATATATATATATATATATATATATATGTATAATAAGTGTGTACACACTTACATATGTCTAACAGCCTACAGCTTTGCTTAATATAGAGCCAACTATTGTTAAACACAGTTCATCATAATGCACATAGCCAATGATGCATGCTTATAGAATCATACACAATTCACTGAGAGGCCAGTGAATTATGCAGTAAGTATATGCAACAGGAATGGTGTACCATGACAAGGTGATAGTTCTTAAGGCATGCCCTGTTGGTGTGTGATAGGTGTACTGATGTAGTATAATGTCATGACATTCTTGGCTGGCATGCATGGGCAACAAGGCCCCTATATAAACAGCACTAAAACAGCAAATACAAATGTAAAATATCTCTATGATAGCCATGTACAGAGCTATACATACACACGCATGCACACACACAGCTTTACTCCGTAGCATATCGCCCACTCTGAGGTGATCTCTGCCTAACATATAAAGCTATGTCAAACCCAGATCTGTTGGACATGCTACATCTAAAGAAATCCCAATCTCTCTGAGCTACACAGTCTAGGGACCTAAACCTTGTCACCACAGTAAACAAGACATGCTGGAGGGATAGATTCCTGTCCCAGGGACTTCCTATACTCTGTCACAGACTACCCATCTATGTCAAGCAAAGTTCTTCATTAGCACTGTTCAAGAAAAACTTGATGAGTGGATGGGAGATACACTCGGGGATCACTTCTGTGTCTGCTCGACAGTGGCACAGGAAAATAACTTTCTTGGGTGGGGTAAGCCAGGGAACCTTGTTGGCTAGGCTTACGTAGGCCCTCGGGCTGATAGCTTAGTACCTACCTTTGAACCTATGTGTATATATATGTTCTCATTGATTTTCATGCTTTTACATTTGTGGCAGAAAAATTACTGTCATAGTGTAAAACACCAGCAATATTTGAACATTTTGGAAATTGCAAACTCAGAAAATTAAAAAGAATTACTCGTAGTCCAGCTTGCCAAAGTTAGAATATGCTATGGGTTATAATAACCACCTTAGAAAACTGGCCAGGCCTTTTCTAGCATGAGCATCATATAAGCTTGAAGTTAAACCATTTGTTTTCGGCCAGAATCTGAAATATTTTTCATCCCATCATGGCCATCCCATTAGACAGTAGTTAACTCTTGATATTTGAACTAAAGTTGGAAGAAATAGTTTCTTAGAAGCCCAATTTTATGGGGCTGCAGGGCTTTCACACTGCTTTTAACTAAGGCTGTATCTTCTACCATGATTCACAGGATTTTGTCCATTCACAGCCATTTCAGTGCTTGTGGGCATTTCCAGACATTTCAGAACTTGAACTCAAGGTACCATGAAGGTGGAGGAAACCCTTAGCTACAATAAAGGATCATGCCCTAGGCTAGAAAACCAGATAACAGGGAGCCTGTTTTTACGGGGCTATTCTGTATTGAATAGCATGCCTCGGGTCACCAAGTCCTGGCAGAAAGACACCTTTCAGATTATGCCTATTTATATGGGCCCCTGGTTTAATATTTTTTGCTCAGAGAACAGGACAGCCAATATCTGTGGGGCTTTTGCCTTTTAGGTACTCATAAAGACCCATGAACACTTTTAAAAAGATAGTTGTTAAGGTTTAAAAAAAGTTAGTTGTTGACATTTAAAAACCGAGTTGGTGAAACATACATGAAAAGCAAAAAAAACAGAACAAAAAAACTCAAATGGTAATAAACAGATAAAGCCTTGATAAACAGTTGCAAGTAGAGAGTTAACATTATGATGTGATCATCAATCTAACTTTGTGCAGCCCAGTGACTAGGAGGTTAACATCCTTGATTTAAAAAGTACTTTCACTCACCATGTGTAAACTTCCTCAGATCTTTTTTTAATTTAGACCACATTTTGAATGATCACGGTGGTTGAGGGTATTTTTATTTTAAAAGATAACAAGTAATGGGATCACTATATCATTTAAGTAAACAGGAAGTGAAACAAAATAGTAAAGAACTGAATACACTGATAAAAGCAAAAATATAGTAAACATAAAACAAATAAAAATAGTAAAAATAAGTGCCTGTGTGGTTCATAATGGTGCTCCTGCTTAATGCCAGTGCAAATAATCAAGTTCAGATATATCTTAGAAGAGGTGTTAAATGTCAGCTCAGATTGGATCATTGTTTACTAAATGGAATTCTGCCATGGTTTGGAGGATGGAATGGTGAACATTATCAAAGGCTGTTCTGTTCATGGCTGTTTGTCTAAAGCTTATGCCAGGTCTTCCTGGGTGGATTGCAAGTTGTATTGTCCTTGAATCCTCTCTTACCTTCTTCTCCCTGTACAACTTAGTGTGGAAAGAGAGAATGGTGCTGCTGCCAGGCTAGTTAAAGGCCACTGGGATATGTGATGATAAGTACCTATATATATATATATATATATATATATATATATATATATATATATATATATATATATATATATATATATATATATTTATATTTCTCCTGGAATGGATATTCACCTATAACTGTCTTTGCTGCTGTGTAACTGCAGTACCAGACTGTGTACCCTCATGAGTTACTGCAAGCTGCCACCTGTGTCAGCAGAGGTGGCACTACCAGTGGGTCATGTGCCTGGGGCATATGGCCAGATTTTGGCCCTACCTGATGTAGAGGGGTGGGCACAACTATGGGAGGAGGCTGCCAGGTACATGTAGCAGCTGGGTCCACAATTATGTTTGCAGGGATGTTTCTGCTGTAGGCTATGGAACCCTGCCACCATCCACTGCCACAGCAAATCCATGACATCAGATAGGCACCAGAAATACTACTGTAAAGTCCTTATGAACCAACAAACACCGTGCACACTCACATTTGTCATCCTTCAGTCCCTCACACCACAGTAGGTGCAAGGCAGTCCAGCACTTATCCACATGCACTGCATCGTGCAGGTTCTAGGATTCCCTATATTGTGCAGTATGGTCTGAAACACAGAAAAATATGAGTTATGCGCACCCTCGATCACTGTGATCCAACACTAACAATATAACTAGAGAAGTTAGGCATACTTTCCTGATACCAAACTACACAGTGAAGCTGAATATCAATAGATGTACTGTAATATTATACATATGAGTGGCACTGAGATGTGCAGTTGGTATGCATAGACCATACTACATATCCTGTCTGATCAGTAATGCTGTGTGACATTAGTGGGGATCCCTGCAAGTTAACAAATATCCTTGAAAGAAAACATGGATAATCACACAATATGGTGCCCAGAATGCACCATGTCAGTACATGATAGCCATTAGAGGTTCAAAAAAGACTGTTGAGTAATGTGACACCAGGAACACACCATGATTATACACAACAGTCAGTTCCAGCTAACACATGACAATTATGCAATGTGGTCTGTACATGGTATGAAGTTGTTGCACAATAGTGATAGATGTGTAGCATAGAAATAACTGTTTTAGGCTGCTATGTTTATTACAACATGCAGAGGACTACACAAATATGACTTGTGCTGACACTATATAAGGCATTCCTCCTATTCCTGGTAGGTCTCATTGCTTGCTTGTCAGCTCACTGCTTCGGTTAAATGAAGCTGAAGCAATACATGACTAAAGTACTGCACATAATGCTGTCTTAAATCTGTATCTGTAGGGTGGATATGATTTCTATAGAACTGATCTGATGGTATTTTGAGTTCATGCTCTGTGACTACCACCAACATTCCTAGTTTCTACCACCAGAGGCTTGACCTTTTATGACAACATTGCTCAATAGCTTTGGGGACTTCCGTATTCTAGGATATTCATCTGCTGATGTATACTCACAGATCAATGTGCAAGCTCCCATTGGGAAGGTGGACATTTACACAAGGCATGCCATGGGGGGGGGGGGGGTTGAGCAGGACATGACCAATGAACAAACACATTTCTCAGTTTGTCCACAAGTGAGCCATTGGCATTTGCCATGTCAACATCTTTACAAGAATGGAGATGTGAGTGCATAAATGTCAATGTTTTTACAGTGGGTTGGGCCATTGAGTGACTCACCTGTTAGTTATACCTGATGAGACTCGTCCACTGGGGCAAAGTCACCAAGGCTGTGCACTCAGTTGTGTTCCATGATAACCAGATGGTGTATACTTATATACATGACAGGTCTCTGGTATGACACTGCCCCCTCACTTGTTATACCATAGTATAAAACATAACAATTCATAAATAATTTGGTGGTGGAAGACTTACTGCATATACATGAGCAACAGATACATTTATATCATACTTGCCTGTTATTCCATGTCTACATTAGATTGTGCTCTGTTTCTTATTATTGGAAGACTGCTTTCCCTATAGCTGTCGCTACCTGAACAGCTATCAAGTAGGTATTTCTGTGGGATTTCTTGCATCATGTACATGACCTTGCATATTAACACAGTGTACTACTGAACCATGCAGTTCACTTCTATGTTTGTTTTGCTGTTGTGTTTGTTAAGAAAAGGAAGCTTACTTTTCCCATCCAATATCCTCAGGTCCTCAAGCACTTTTGAAGGATGGCCCCTTTTTGATGGTAGAAACCATTAGGAGAGGCATGGGTGTTGGGCAGATGTGATAGCAGATGCTAAAGCAATTGGTTGACAGGGCAGAATTGCCACAGAATGCCAGTGCAGGTAAACAGACGTGTGGCAAAAGGAGAAAAATAGAGCAGTTCTGCTGTTAACCATTCAGGTACCATAGCAATACCTCTGCTCCAGATATGATGCTAACAGAATATAAGAAATTGCTATTTGCTTCCATACCAGAAGTTTCTTTTAACAGCACCACAGGTAGGCTGGAGGTCAGGGCCTCCTTATGAGGGATAAGTATCACTACAGTGCTGCATTTTCATACTGTATAACCATATGCTAGCAGATTTCATGTTCATTTCAGAACTAATGGACTGTTTGGACTCAAGGAGGATGCCAGCAAGAGTACATCATGGGAGGATAGTCACTGTGCACCCAAAATGGGACAATATCCACCCAATGAGGTATGTATGCCTGTTACTACAGCATATGCTGATGTTGTCCAGATTGTCTAATAGGTCTTGCAATGGGGACTGCAGTGTCTCCCTCTTATATTCATGGTGTGGATGGATAGGGCACTGGCAAAAGGAATGGTATGTCCACAACTGCTATAGTCATTGCTGATACTTCACTGGGACAAGTTCAGGGAATAGCTTCACACAGCCATGTATGATCACAAACCAGGCTTACCACGGGGGCAATATTATGATGACAACTCATCTGATGTCCACATGGAACAGTCTGGGGCCTGGGTCAATTCACTACAATGTTCCTTAAGTCATCTTTTCCACAAAACTCTTACCCAGTTGTATGGGGCCTGACTCAAGTAGCTTTGGGTGGGAGCATCTTGCTGGGTCAGACACCTCCCCACACAGTAGTGTTGCTTCTGTGTACAATGGGGCTGCTGCTCCAATAGATGATGTTGCAGCACCTTAGCACCCTAAGGATTAGACCTGCTATGGTATCTGTACAGTAGCGCCATCCATGTCAAGCAGCACAGGCTGGAGGTTGTGTGGTTGCAACTCATGTAGACCTACTGCAGCAAAATCATGTCAAAGCAGTCCTGTTCTGTATCTAGATTGCATTCTGTGAACATCACTTTATTCCATGTGGTCTTTCAGCTGATGTGTGGCCTGCCCCGAAGTACACTGACCACATTCACTTACAGACCACCATTGTGAAGCAAGTGTGGCATGTTGCTAGTGGCCTGGACAAGCTGTGTTATGTCAAGCATGGCTCAAACTGGTCAGTGCATGCTGTATTGTATTTGCTCTTCACACTGGGCAAGTCACATCTGTCACTGGCACACCCCTTGATGGACAGCTGCACAATCCCACCATTCATCTGGTGTGCCTGTGTTACCTCTGTCACATTCTCCCAAAGCCACATCTTGTGCATGTCTGAACATGCCTACTGTGGGTCCATCCTTTCCCCAAATAAAGAGACATATTGCCATACATGCATTGTAGACTATCTGGACTCACTGGGTATGCAGGTGTACATGCCTTACCATCACAGACTGCTACCACAACTGTATGAGTGCACAGTAGGAGTTTGACAGTACTGCCAGGTCTTAGATGGATTACTGCATCATGTAGGAGATATTGAGGTCCTGGACACTATGTTCCTGTGGTTGCTATTGTTTCCTAGGTTGAGTAATGATGATATTGGCTCTGAATTATTGCTGAATATTAAAAGTATTTTATACAAAACTGTTCAGCTATTATGTGTTCCATGTATCGATGCATATATTATCCTATTATGTACCATGGGTACTACTACATAAGCATTTTCTTATAGGGGTTACATCTTACCTTCATCTAAAGACTTGTGCTATTATGGCATCCTGTACCCGCCATGTTTGTCACTGCCATACCACCTGTGCACCTTGAAGTGGGGCAGGGAGTGGCAATGATGGTGGTTTCTCCCTGTCCTCATCATCACTAGTGAACTCTAGCTGTGTTTCCAAGACTCCAAGCATCATACTATGTAATATTCAGCAAGTTATAAACATATGGGAGACTTTCTGAGGTGTGTCCAAGGTTGTGTCACTGAAGATGGCTGAAGAGCAAAAACACATATTCAGGTGTCCAAAAACACATTCTGTGATATTCTGTCTGCAGCAATGGGTACAGTTGTAGGCATCATATGCACTTGTTTGTGAGGAGTGTATAGGTGTTAGCAATCATGGCTCCAGCAGGTATGCAGCATCACTTAATGAATATCCATTGGGTATGTCTCCCAACTCAAAGATGTAGTATATTGCACTGGAATGCCACACATTGGCATCAGGATTGTACCCTTAGATTGGGACTGCACACCTGTTTAATGCCATCCCTATGGTTGCATATCACCATCAGTTTAATGTCTTGCTTATAGGCCTATTGATGTAATAATGTGCATCATCTCTAGCTAGTTTCTTTATGAATACATGTGGCTCATTACACATCACTGCTTGCCAGCTTAGATGTATAGTTATTTAAACAGCAGAGTATGCAAGATTTAGGTAATCTTGTCAGAATAGTAGGTGCCATAGCTGAGTTCTCACATGAAAAAAGTTACTGGCAATATTTGTCAGTGATGAAGCATATGGACACAGAAATAAGGTTCAAATCCCATCATAGTCATGAGGACACTGGGTGACCTATGTGAATTCAACATTTTTTTTCTGCTTTGAACATGATTATAATTAAAGAACTATGCATCTGTTTGACCTGTCTTAGTACAAACTTAAAATGATGTCTTGTCTGTACTTTCTGGAGTTACCAGATGATAGATACAAAACATGCCTTCCTCCATGTTTTCTGTAAAATTTATCATACATTTCTTTGTGCCAAAGCAACACTCCACTCAGAAGCAGTCAGGACTTCCATATCCTGGTGTAAGATGGTTTCTTTCAATATTTTTTGGAATGCACAAAATAATGTGAGACATCACTGAAGACTACTATCTTGATGCCAGAAAAGTTAAAAAATGTGCCATTTCAAGAATCTGTGAGTAATGAAAGAGCAATGTCTTGTTCTACTTCTCCTGTAGCAGTGTGTTACAATATGAAAATGATATTTGATGGCATATATTTATAGGATTTGCTGAGCATCCTTTCGAGACTGTTTCTTTAAATCTCTTTAGTCAGATATAAGTTATTGTATTCAATAATCTTACATAAAATAAGTTCAAATATGATCTGTTCAGTAAAACATATTGACTAATAATACAAATGATTTCACTTCAGTTTTACCCAAGAGCACACCATTCTGCACTTCTCACTCTTACTTTACTTTAATTTTTCAATTAATATCTTATTCCATTTTTGCAAAAACAGTTGCACCTTGCATAGAGCCAAAGTTGGGAATTATTTCCCAAGCAGCAGCCTGCAAACATAGCAACATTCAAGCACCTTACATAACTCATGGTACAACTTGCTATACAAGACGTAGGAGCAGGCTGGGTACATGGAACTGATGTGCAAATGATTAAAACTCTTTTTTCCCCCTAAGTTTTATCAAATAGAATTTTCATTCAGATCATGAAGGAACTGCAATCAGAACACCTATTGAAATCGACAGAGCATTAAGGACCATTTTAAGGTAAGCGCTCTGATTTCACATGATATTTGAGAATGCATGAAATGTGAGCTGTCTGTTTTTTTTTTCAAGTTTGCAAGTGCAGAATAAAGAAAACAGGGCACTGACATGTTTTGAAAATGACTGCTGCAAATACAAGTAAAGACTGTTCAGTCAATGACTTTATTAACTATCTGTCTAAATCTTGTATTGTTACACTTGTTTATTTGTTTGTAAATACTGTTGACATGTTGAAACAGTGTGCACCATTTCATTTTTCGGCACAGAAGCTGTGTGGTGCTGTCATTGCACAAAAATAAATAAATAAATAATTCCTGGACTGAAAAGCTATTTATAAATGAGAAAGCTGTCTCATTTGAGCTTGATAACAGAGCAAAATGTAATACTATAACCGACATTGCCTTTGGAGAACTGGGCTTGAATGGCAAAGTGTCAGAGTTTAAATCTTCACTACCGATTTATTCAGGTAATAAAGAGAAATGACTGGGTGCTGTTTCTATAAAAACAAAGAATACACTTTACTGTTTGAAGCTGTGATAATACAACAACTAAATATCTTGGGAAGTGTAGTTTGTGAACAATTGAGCATGATAAACGCAATCCACAGTGTGAAGATACAGTGCAATACACTAGAGCTAACCATGCAGTTAGTCAAGATGATTTACAGACTGGCAGAAACAAACAGTACAGTGCCTTATACAAAATAGTGCAGTGAGCTGCAAACCCTATACAATGGTAATCCTTTTTTTTTACTCAAATATTTTTTTTATTTTGAGGGTATAACATAATAATGATTGTTTACATTAAATAAAATACTTAACTATATACAATATTTACAATTAGCCTAACAAATAGATTAAGATAACAACAGCTCTATGTAAAGATAATGATCTTAATACATTGTATTTAAATTATCAGGAAGAGTCTGATTCCAGTTGCATGGTGTCAATCAATTTCAAAACCTTTCTCCATGGGTTATTAACTAATGGCTTGGGATAGATTATTAATTCTTTAGTTTTGATCTCCATTTATAGAGACATCTTCAGTAGACATAAAAATTCCTCCATGGTAGTGCTGCGCTGGATATCCATCTTCTGGTTATACATTTTCTAGCTATTGCTAGTATGGTCCATATTAAATACAAGTCCCTCTTTTTCAAGTGAGGATCATTAATTACATTTAATAAGATTAAAGATTTAGTCAAACCAAATTTATCTGTATATATTGCTTGTAGGAAATTGTTAATCGCATTCCAATATGTTTAATACTGGTACAATCATAAAAAATGTGGGACCAGTCTGCATTAACTAATGATTGGTATCTCCAGCATAAATTATTACTGGAAGAGTTTATCTTTGAAAATTTCTCAGGTGTTAACAATGATCTGTGTAGATATTCCCATTGAAATATTATCCAGTATTGTAAATGGGATGTTAGTTTAACTGACAGTAAGATATTTGTCTTATCTTCTAGTGATAAAGGAGTCTGTATACCTTTAGTTAAATATTGCCAATAAAATACTTTATGAGCTGTTTTGTAAGCAATTGGAACATTATATAAGTATAACTCATTTTTTGTATTAGTATTATTATAAATGATTTCAAACAGCCAAATTATGAATCTTGGGGTACCTTTAAAGGATGAATTGTTTACTATTCTACACAGATCATTAGAGTATGTTAAAACACTCTGCAGTATTAACCAATAATTTCAAGTTAATCCATAGGCTGACATTAAATGTTGTGTTTCCAAGGTCTATTGATTTTTTATGCAATAAAACCAACATATTAAGTTCCTATTTCCCCATGAAATAAAAATATCTCTATGTACTTTGTCAGGGAAATTCCTTGTAATACTAAATGAAGTTAGTAATGCAAACCAAATTTTTATGTCCATATTCATATTAATAAATTTCCTAAAGACAACAAAAATATGATTTATTAGATTTAATTTGGTTGGCTTTATGTCATATTGTAAGTTTATACTCAAATAGTACCATATTCTATTATCTTTATCTGTGACTGTAAGATTTTTTGATAAATCATTCTCGTTCTTTAGTATGATAGAATGTAACTGTTTCCAATTAGAAGAGTATCTAGGATGTACCCATTCTATCACCATTTTGAGTATGGAAGCCCTTATGTATGTTTCAAGATCTGGAAATTCTAGTCCCCTTGTTCCCATTGTCTAATATGATGGTAATATACCACTCTATTTTTTGTGGTACCATAAAAATTTTAAGAAGATTGACATGATTTCTTTAAGGAATCTTTTTTTCTGGTAGAAATATAAGAGACTCTGCTATATGCAATACTTTAGGTAGTAAGACCTTTTTTATCATTTGTAATCTTTCTTCAAATGTTATAAGCATATTATTCCATTTATTCACCAATGTTTTCATTAATTCTATGATGTTTCTGTAATTAGTGTTTAGTATCTCTACAGGTCCTTACACAGTACTATCCCCAGATCATCTAAAGCTGGAACCTGCTCACCAATAATATGGTTTACAGATACCTGTACCTCTTCTTTTTTATTTAACAACTAGAACTTTTATTTTGACTTGTTAAAGTAAAGGCCTGAGAGTTTTTGGAAGTTTCCTATTAACAAGACTATTTCATCTAATATTTCTTTAGAGTTGGGCAGAGTGAGAAGCACATCATCAGCAAACAACATTATTTTGGAACTATATTGACTATATACATCTATACCTCTTATCTTTGAATTATTGCATATTAAGATTGCAAGAATGTTTATGGCCAGTGCAAACAAAATAGGTGAAATAGGACATAGTACCTCTAGTGATCTGAATTGCCTCAGAGGTAAAGGGACCTATTTTGACAAATGCTAAGTTATTCTCATAAACCTTCTTTATAAGTGTGATAAAGGAGAGAGGGAAGTCAAATATATGCAAAACTTTAACTAAATAGCCCCAGTTTAAGGAATCAAAAGCCTTTTCTATGTCTAGACCAATTATCAATACTTCTTGATTTCCTCTATTTAATCAGTTACTGTAGTATCCTTTTGATATTATCCTGAGTATGCCTATTATATATAAAACCAGTTTGATCTTTATTAATTATTTTAGTCAGAGGGATTTTCAGTCTGTTGACCATTATTGACATAAATATTTTATAATCATTATTCAACAAATATATTCATTGCTAAGAGTTACATTGATTAGGGTCTTTATTTTCTTTTAAGATAAGGGTAATTAAAGAATATCTCCATAAAGGTGGGTGTTTTGCTAATGATTGGACTTCAAAAAAGGTTTTATGTAGGAGAGAAGTTATGGAATTGGGAAATAATTTATAAAATTCTATGACTAAACCATCTATCCTTGGTGCGTTATTTGATTTACTTTCTTTGATCTTGTCTATAATTTCTTTCTGTGTTACTGGTTTCTGTAATTCTAACTTGAGTTCTTCAGAAATTTTTTTAATGTTGGGGGTTATATTTTCTAGATTCCAATTTTCTGTTATGCTTATTTTGCTGTTATGATGTTCAGCATAATGATATTTAAAAGCATGTAAAATATCACCTATGTCTGAGACTTTCTTCTTCCTTCCCTCGTAATATACTAACAATGTTATTGGTTTTCGATTGCATTTTAACTTTCATAGATTATGTAGATGCACTGGAGAAGTAGCATAAGAGTTTATTTTTAATCTCTATATGGCTAAATTAGTTTTATGGGATAGTATTTCATTATACTTATTTGTTTCTTCTATTTTCTTTTTATTGTCTGTATCAGTTAAATTCTTATTGGACTTAAGCAATAAAAGTTGATTTTGTAATTCCTGTAATTCTGATTCCCATTCTTTAACTTTATTTTTAACCAACTAATGGTTTTACCATATATATATATATATATATATATATATATATATATATATATAGGCGTTTGATGAATCCCATACCATAAGAATGTTTATTTCCGGTTTGTAATTAATCTCTAGAAAAAAATTGAAGTTCAGAAATTATCCAAGGTTTAAATTCTTTGATTTTTGTAATGTATGAAGGAATCCTAGAAGTAATAACTAATGGTTTAAACTCTATGTGAATTTCCAGTAAAAGAGAGTTGTGATCTGAAAATGGACATGGCTGTATCGAGAAATTCAAGATTTTTGAAAATAGATCTTGAGATACATATATTTTGTCTATTTTGGTTTGGGTACCATATCTATAGTCTTGATGTGAAAAAAGTAATGAATTAGGTCTTATAGCATCATAAGTGTCTCTTAATTTGAATGCCTCAGTCCATTTTTTTAGTAGTTTAGCTGTGGATGATAGACACAGCAATTTCTTATTTGTGGTTTCTGTGACATCTGTAATACAATTCATTTCACCTCCTATTACTATATTACCTTTAGAGATAGTTGTAATGAGATCTAATGGCTTCTTGGCTAGACCTACCCCCATACCAGGGAACCAATATAAATTCACTAATGTCCATATTCTGTTACTAAATTTTAGTATAACTATAGCTATAAGTCCGTCTTTGTCTACATGTTTGTAGATAACTTCTGGGCTTAATGAGGTATTTTTCCATAGAATTGTTACCTCTCTAGTCTTTGATTTATAGGAAGATTGCTCTAGTATTCTGTGTTTATTAGGATCCCATGTAAATGTGTCATTTATTTTAAAATGGGTTTCTTGAAGAAAAACTACTTGAGCTTTACTTAGTTTTAGATAATTTAATAAATTGGATCTCATATTCATATTGTTTAAGCCATTAGTATTTAAAGACACCAATGTTAAGTCCATGTCTGGATTTAAAAAAAAAACTTTGTATTATTAACATTCTAAGTACCAAATACTTCTCCTATGTATTTAACTTATATTAATTAGTAAATTTCTAATTATCTTAATCAACAAAATGTTTTTTTTTTCATGAAAATTGATAGTAAAGACTTTTGGTCAGGCATTTTAACATTTGAAAAAGAATTGAATAAAAACCTGTTGACAAAATTTGCACTTATGAAAATTCTATTCCACTCTAAACATGGAATGAAAGACATTCTTAGTCTAACAGACAAATATAAATCTGTTAGACTAACCATTCTGATTGCTTTCTTTACTCTTTCTGAGATCATAAGATCATTTTTATTTATTTATTTAAATTTGTTGACCGGGAGTGTCCGACTGGACGTGGGTCCATTTTCAGCAGAGGCCCGGGGAGAAAAGCTCCACAGTAAAATAAACAGACAGTAGTTACATTGGATTACATAGTGATTAACAATTTAACACAGAAATTACTTACAACATATTTACAGATGAAGAACATAGTACATCAGTAGACAACTAGAATCTTTATCTGTGAAGTACATAACAGGCATTAACAAATGTAACAATGAGAAGTTCCTGCTGTATAATAAGTACTAGGCTTATGAGCATCTGAGCTTGCTATCATCAAGGTAGTTAGTGGAGGTGAAAGAAAGGTAGTAGTTGGATGGGGTGGATGACATTAGAAAGGGAGTTGCAAGGGCATAGCCAGCATGTTTTTAGGTGCGCTTTTAATAAAGTTTTGAAGTTGGTGCATGATGGTACGGAGGTAATTGTGGGTGGGAGTGAGTTCCATAATTTGGCTATGGCGCAAGAGAATAGTGCTTCACCAGCAGAGTTATTGGCTTTAGTGATCTCCAAGTGATTTTTGTTGCTGGATCTTAGTGGTCTGGTGGTGCGATAGGGTTGGAGTAGATTCTGGAGGGATGGGACATTTAGTGGATGGTTTACTAGTTTGTGGGTGAGTGAGAGTTGATACCACTGAAGGAGGTGAGGGAGTTCAAGCCAGCCTAGTTCAGCAAGTGAGAGACAGTGGTGACTACGGTAGGATGCCCCTGTGGTGAATTTTGCGATTTTGTTGTAGCAGGTCTCTAGCTTGTTTAGATCACATTGCCTTAGGTTGGTATATACTGGAGAGGCATAAAGTAGGGTGGAGATAAGGTGGGAATTTGCTATTGAAATCTTTGCTGCTTTGGTGAGAAATTGTTTATTTCTGTATAATGCTCCTAGTTTTTTGTGGACTTTTTTTATGGTCATGGATATGTGAATGTCAAATTTCAGTTTATTGTCTATTTCCACTCCTAGCAATTTGGTGTGTTCAGTTGGGTATATAGTGGTGTTGTCTTTTGCTGTGATGTTAAAGTGAGAGTTGTTTTAAGTATGTTTGGTGGGTTGGAAGATGAGTAGTTTAGTTTTGTTTGGGTTGAGTATTAATTGGGCATCGGATAACCATGTTTCAACAGAGGAAAAGGCTTCCTGTGTGACTTTTGCAGTTTGGGTAGGGACTGGGCTGAGCAGATGATGGTAGAGTCATCTGCGTATTGGATGAGTGTGCCATGTTTGGTGGCAGAGGCTAGATTATTGGTGTAAACAGAGAAAAGTAGGGGTCCAAGGATGGATCCTTGGGGAACCCCTATGGAGACAGGTAGTTGGGGAGATATGTCATTCTGCCATACAACAGATTGTTGGCGGTCAGACAGGTAACTCTGAAACCAGTTGGTGACTGATTGTGAGAAGGATAGGTTATTAAGGACAGAGATAAGTTGTTTGTGTGGGACCATGTCAAATGCTTTAGATAGGTCTAGGAAAGTAACAGAGGAGAGATAGCCATTGTTTTTATGCTGAAGGATAGTGTTTGTAAAGGAGAGTAAGGCAGTGGTGGTGCTATGGTTTGGTCGGAAACCATGCTGAGTACTGGAAAGGAGGTTGTTAGTAAGGAGGTAGTGTGAGACCTGAGAGTGTATGCATCTCTCTAGTATTTTGGAGAGTGGAGAGAGAATAGCTATGGGGGTAATTGGTTAGTTCTGCAGAGGGTCCGCCTTTGTGGAGGGGAATTATATGTGAGACTTTCCACAATGTGGGAACGTAACTTTCTGACAGAGATCGGTTAATCAAGATGGATACTGGGTAGGCCAGAGCATCAGCTGCGATTTGTAGGTATTCACTTGGGAGGTTGTCTGCTGCTAATTTGGTGGGTTTAAGTTTAGTTAAGAGTTTTTTATGTTGGAGGTAGGTACAGGAGAAAAGAGAAGGCAGTGGGGAGATTACTAGTTGAAGGTGTGGGTTGGAGGGGAGGGGGGTTGTGTTGTTTAGCTAGTGATAGTATGGTTTGGGTGAAGTGTGTGTTGAATCAGGTAGCAATATTTTCTGAGGGGTGAGGGATGTTAGGAGGAGGGGTACTGACTTTAACTGGGTGGAGGATGGAGTTTATGGAGGACCAGAATTGTTTGGGGCTGTGTTGTGAGGAGTTTAGGGCATACTGGTAGTATTGGAATTTGTCCCGTTTTATTAGCTTTTTGACTCTATTGCGTAGTTCTAGGAATTTCTGTCTAGCTGCAGGGGTTTTGGTTTTGCGCCAGTGCTCCCAGGCTTTATCCCTGTTTTTCATTTCTGACTTAGTGGTTTTCTGTAGCCATGGGGAGGGTTGTGCTTTGGTTCTGGAAAATCTTATGGGGGCATGGTAATTAAGGATGTTCAGGAAGGTAGTATTAAAAGATTCAACTGCGTCATCTAGACTGAGGTACTTTAGAGCATGCCAGTTACATTCTTTGAGGGATGAGATGAATGTGAGTGGGTTAAAGTTTATTTTTTTACGTATTTGACGATAGACGACAGGTTTAGTTTGGTACAGGTATTTTTTTAGTAGGAATGTTGGGGAGTGATCACTGAGGCTATATGATAAGCAGCCTGTTATATATGACTGGGGGTTCTTACTGACTAGTATCCAATCCAGGGTAGAGTGCTTGCTGGAGTTTTTATTTATCCTTGTTGGTGACTGGACTAGTTGTATAATAATTATTATAGGAGAATAATTTATAAATTAAGCAGCTTATGATGTTTACTGTTCTTCCATTCAGGCTTTAATTTCTCTTATAAACTTATAATTAAATCAACAACAAACAATTGTGATCAATGCATTACTAATGTAAAGGTGACTAATCACTGTAAACAAGAAACAAACAAGAGTTTTGTATAATACTCAGTTTCAAAATAAAAAGTAAGCAAGTATAAGTTTATTTTTTATCTTGACTTTATGCATTTTATACATTTAGTCTTTATGTTAAGTAATCCTGATGTTTAAAATGTGTATAGGTGAATAAAAGCAAAGAAACAAATGAACCAATTGCTTCTAAAGAAGCTCTTATCTTAAAATAACATATTTAAGAAATCTTTAAAGTAGTGGTGTTCCCTTTTCTTTTGCATATTAATTATAATCACAACCAATTTCCCAGAATTAGGATAAAAACTGAGTATTTAAACATAGTCCTATGTAAATAATATCCAAAACTGATATGTCATCAAAAGGTACTAGGACAACTAAGTATAATATACATATGACATTAGTGTATTTCTACACTTGTAAAAACTGAAATTAACTGAGTAAATATTAATTTGATTATTAATAAACAGTTTTATACAGTTATATCAAATTTAGTAAGTAACAACAATAGACGTAGTACTGCACATAAGCCTTTGGTTTTAATGTCAACTCTCATTGGTGTTTTATAAAGATTATAACATTATGAGAGAATTAAGAGTATACTTTTTGAAATGCATCTGTATAACTAAAGATAGTCTTATATGAAATATCCCAGTTACAATTATGACTAGTTAATAGATGAGCAACTTTCTGCTATTTAATTATTTTTGCAACTGAAGCATGAATTATTATTAAAGATGTTTAATAAATCACTATGTATCTTGTATAAACTTTTAAATCTATATCTTAATACCTTGTAGTGTATCTAGTTGAGATAATGACCTGTCAGTTATTGTAAACTTCCTTGGGGTACTAGAGGTCTATCTCATTTCATTAAACAGATTAATCTTATTTACTATCCGGTCACTAATTTACAACAGTTTGCCTTCCTGGGCACTGATATCCCCTTTGTCTGTGATGTTGGTGTATTTATACTGAAAATTAGGGCTCTATTTGATACATTGTTACATTAGTTTGCAAGTTAAGCAGCACCATGTCCACTTCACTGACACATAATTATAAGATAAACCAATGTCTCTTCTATTTGCAAATTGTGCCATCTATTAAGCATAACTTAATTTCTGTGATACAGAAAATAATCTGTCAATCTAGAAATATATTATAACTCATAAAACAGAATCCCCAATTTTTTTATATTAAGGAAAGAAACATCACAAGTTATGCAAAGTCATTTTATGCACTCCTGTTTACTACTTATTCTCACACAGATGTGTCTGATTCCAAGTAAATCATGTTGTTACAGAGATTTACTGAATCTTACACTTTTTACTTCATGTAAGAACATTGACAGTAAACCCAAACATAGTTCTAATCCAGGAGAGCAAGCTAGTAATAGCTTAATAATTACATATCATTTGCACGAGCTACTAACAGCTTTAGTAAATACAGATAAACATAATATTCCCCTTTTCCCTTTTCTGTAGATCCTAAAGCTCACAAACAAGTTTATCCAATGCAATTTAACTTCAGTTGTGCTTAAATGTCATATATCATTTCTTGAGATGTTTATAAAACAAACATTAACATATTTGCAAAAATGCAGACATCTAATGTGCTTTCCACCATAAAAGAAGGGATGGGATACTAAACCTGGTGAAACACAGGTTAAAATGTTATCTATGTGTATTATAGCATCCTACAGACCCCCAGTTTAGAAACAAATATCCAACTATAAATGTATTCTATGATCAGAAATATAGTAAAAGGGAAGAAAAAAAAAACACCTTATAGCTTCTCACTTTATGCTAATGTTATTTTATATGCTTAAAGAATAACAGGTTTAATAGTCATTCATCATATAGTTGTAATAAAACTGGTTCCATCAGTCACATTAACTTCCCACCTCTCTAAAGTGTGACAAACAATCAGGGAGTTACTTCCTTTTATATGCATTTCTAATGTAAATCGAGCTGAGAGAAGTATGAGAGGATGACAGACAATCGCATATACTGCCTCGAGCTCTGAAAAAAACGTCACATCTCCTAGTTATATCTGAATGATTTCAGAGCAACAAAGCAGAGATTCATACTCTTTAATGTCTTTCAGAGAGAATCTCCCTGTCAATCAACCCCCCCCAAACAAATCCCTAGCAACCAAACTCCACATCTATTTCTGTATAAGCAACTTCCCAGTTTCCATACATCCATGCACCACAAAGTGAAACAGACTCAATCAAATGCCCCAACAACTAAATTCATTACTTTATTCTGTATAATATATGAGAAAAAAGCCCATCATTTTAACTTCCAGCCATCCCAGGCAATCACAGTCCAAAAAACACAGGTTTTGTAGTTTATAAAGCATCTTCGTGTCAACCCACATCTCAGACTTTCATGCAGACGTCAAATATTTATGCATCTTTCCCCTTACACTATCACTAGCTATATCTTTTCCTCTTTTTTTAGTTTTTTTTTAAATTAATCAGATACACAAGGCTTACCTCATATATATGCAATTGTGAACATTAGCCAAGACTTCAAGCAGTACCCACTTCTATTATAGCACTTCTGGGAACCAAAGGGAGAGCAGAAACGAGTGAACAAAAATTGCAATGTACACGCTGAACCTCATACCACAGAGCACAATCCATCCATCAGAGCACAGAAGGAACTAAGCTAGCTAATTAGACTCCATATTAATCAGGAACAGAAATCGTTCAAAACATAGTTCACCACCAGACATAGTGAACTCCAGAGATAAACAAACCCTCACATTAGCAATTAACAAGATTTCACTAAGCTTCTATAACATTTTCATTTAAATAGCAGTGTATATTGATCACAAGTGCGAATCTTATATAATTTAAATCAGAAGTAGATTATTCTTTTCAATAACTCCACAATCTAATTAGTAATTATTCCAAGCTTAGAATACAACAGTATGAAGAAACTAAATACCAAAGGCACTCGAAGCTGACTATAAGGGTTGAAGGAAGCCAATATTAATAAAATTGTTACCCCCTTTTAAATCATGAAATATAAAATAATTTACTATTTAACTTTACTATTAAAATGATTCAGTTATATTGCTCTTAATAAGTTAGAACCAATCATGTTTCATTTTCCCCCCACTTTGTATATGTATAAAGAAGTACACTTACATGACATACCTTATTTGATATACATTACAACACATTTGAATGCAGTCAAGTTGCAATTTTTGATTCAGTTTTTTGTTTTTTCTTTTTGACATCAGTCCAGGAAGATTTATCAGTGACGGTCTTCAAAGAGGGAGAGATCCAATCCATATATTTGGGTATTGATATAACATTATTGTTTTTGATGAATGCAGTGAATTCTAAGTTGTTGAAAGTTCTCATTTCATTTAGATGTAGGATTTTTAATCTGGCAGGAAAGGCAAGTCATGTTTTAATGTTGTTTTGCTTTAGAAGCTTTAGTAGTGGCCAAGCTTTTTCCCTTTGTTCCAGGACTCTAGCAGAATAATCATTGTCAAACCTTATTGGGTTTTGATTATATTTTAAGGGACTCTTCCTCAAGGCTGTTTTTAGGACCAATTCTTTATCCAAATAGGATCAAACCTTTATAACTATTGATCTAGGAGGAGTGGAAGAAAATGTTGATGCTGGTCTTCCTAAAGCTCTATAAGCCCTCTCAATGCCAAATGAGAAACCCTCCTTTAAGTCTAAAACTTCTGGAATCCATGAATTTAAGAAAGTGATACTATCTTCCCCTTCAGCTCTCTCAGGGATGCCAAAAATTCTTATGTTAGATCTTCTTTCTCTGTTTTCAAGGTCATCCACTTTATTAAGGAGCCAGATGTTTTGTTTAATGAGAATTTCCTTCTGGGTTTCTTCTTCTTTGAGTCTCCCCTCAATGTCATTCAGAGAGGTTTCTATGTTTGTTATTTTAGATTGATGTTGCTGAATGAGTTCCTTGAGTCTGTTTGTTTCTGACAATTTTCCTTGAGATTTTGTAAATTTTCCTTGAAACCATCCATTTTTAATGTCAGTTCTTGTATTGCAGTAGTCACCAGTTGCAGTTCTCTTTTTAAAGCCAAGTCAGAGTGGGAATTCTTCGATGTACTCATCTCCACAGGTAAAAATATTATCCTTTGTAGTTTGACAGGAAAGAAATCATGTAGATTTACCAAAGTTTCTAGTTATATACTTTAGACTTTTATCTACCAGTTCTGAATATTTTTGTTGAAAAATAATACATTATTTCCTGTATTTTATATTAGTCTTTTGGAGCTCTGAGAATCTGCTGCTTTCAGTTAGGCATTCAGGCTCCCTACAATGGTAATCCTGTTGAACACAGTAGGGTAGGTGTGCTCTCTTGTATGCAACATGATTACCATTGTACAGGATTTGCAGGAGGAAGAGATTCAGAGACACATGCAATGTGAATGAAATAGTGTGGCATACACCTCATGTAAAGGAGTGGTTACATGCTGCTGAGAGCCATCATGTATGTAAATGACAACATCAAACATGGTGGTGCAATTCCGAAATGTATACAGTTAGAGTGATGAGCCATTGCTATTAACAGAACATCATCAATTGTTGTGTATAGGGGTAATGCCCTCATTATGATGCTAGGCATTGCAACTGTTGCAGCTGCTCAGCATATGTTAATAGCCACTTTGAAAGGCATTGTTTGCAATGTTGTACATTGCCACCAACTGCATCAAAGATGGGTCCAGCAGTGGCTGATATACCATCACCTCCATGACTAGGATATTGTCTGCTGTTGTCATGTGGACAAAGATACTATTCTGGCATTATTAAGCATGTCCTGCATTCATCTGGAATCAAGGGAGATCATTTAAAGATTAACAGCTTCATTGGATAATACAATGAACATTTAAACCCTCTTCAGTTTTAGCATTTTTAAAAGCACAATGAATTTCCACCTTCTAATAATAAGACAGCAGAATTCTTCTTATCAAAATGAAGCTAATAAAAATTTTACTGTAAGCTGCTTTCAAGATAGCCTCTTTAGCCTTATATGAAAGGACGTGTATACATATTGGAAGTGTATACTTATTAGAAGTGTATATGTATTAGAAGTGTATACTTATTAGAAGTGTATATATATTAGAAGTGTATATGTATTGAAAGTGTATACTTATTTCTCTGGGTGGGGGGAGAGTTAGGTGATGTTGGTTTTGTGAAAGTGTAATAAGCACCAGTTGTTTAGGTATGTCCTCTCCCAAAATGGACAATAACCACTTCAACAAAAAGTCAATAATGCTCCATCCCTCAACATTTTGTGCACTCCAAGTGTGCAAATGTTATTATGGCAATCCTGAATGCCCTAAGCCTCCGGGCATTGCAGTAAATTTTCAGGAAACACTCCATCAGGTTTTCCATCTCGGCTAGGCACCCATCTGTGTTTGAGGCACTGACCTCTAGAAAAGGGAGATTTTCAGATGTGGCATCAGTCAGGACAGCCTTTAAATCCAAACATTGTTTCTTCTTTAAGAAGATGCATGTAAGAAAGCAGTCAAAATTGCAGATATCTAAAAAAAATACAGCTACTGCTCAAGCTACAGTAGTAAATCAAAAATTCAAAAAATAAAAATGCCCCCTTTCTCATCCAACACTCTTAAAACTAAAATAAAGTACTTTACCCATCTACTCACTCCACACAACCTTTAACCACCCCTAGATATCACTACCACCACTTTCTCTCCAGCAGAAATTTTAACCACCAACTGTAAGATTGATGCCCACAATACAATAACTGCAGCTGCAATCCTCATTCCCCCGGTGATAATATTACTTTACTTGAATATATTTTATCCTGGCTTACTCAAAACTTACCTAATTAAACTATTCTTATGGGAGATGTCAACATTAATTGGATATCTGTCTCTCCTCGGATAGCACAAATTTATCTATCAATTTATATAGCTTCTCCCAACTAATCTCCACTGCTACCCATTCAAACAAAGCAACAAACTCTAGTTCTCTTATTGACTGGATACTTGTCTCCAACCCTCACAAATATCACTTCCCAGAAACCCTACCAGACTCTCTCAGTGATCACTCCCCTATTAAAGTCCTCAGATACACTCCACACAATACCCGTCCTCACAAGTACATCGAATGTCACAAACTATCCAACTTCTATCCTGATACCTTTAACAACATTCTCTCAATTATTAATTGGTCCTTCCTAACTCATCTTCCTCTAGATGATGCAGTACTACAATTTAATTCCATATTCCTTAACAGACTTAGCTCCCTTGCCCTTCCATGTACCGTAAGAGTTAAATCTATCACATCTCCCTGGCTAACTCATTCTACCCGTTCCTTAATGCCAAAAAGAGACAGGGCATGGAAAATTTGGTCCAAAACAAAGCTCCCCTCCCATCCCCAAACCTACAAAGAATTACACAACCGTACCAAAAAACACATCAGTAACGACAAGAAACACTTCTGTAACATTTCACCTACCTCACACAATTCAACCCAAAAAATTCTGGCACTTTTTAAACCAAATACTACATCCAGGGAAACCCACCTCCTAACTCCTGCCCCAACAATACTCCACTAGAAAAAGCTTCTAACTTTAACTCTTACTTCATCAATTCTATCAGCAAATTTACATCTCCTACCTACTCAGACACTCATGCAGATAATCACTCGCACTCCTCCTGCATCCAGTAATTCTACAAAGACCTTCTCTCTGACAACAGTATCTACTAGCAACGTTAAATCTTTACTTCTGAAACTGAAACCCTATTCCCCCTCAGCTGACAATATACCTCTATTCTTTCTCCAGGTAGCAGCTAAGTCATTTGCCCTTCCTATCTCCAAACTTATCAATTGCTCTCTAACTGAATCAAAAGTCCCCGCAATCCAGAAAAAAAATCTTTACTATATCCATCCACAAAGGAGGTAACTCCACAGAACTCACCAACTTCAGGTCCATAGCTATTCTCTCCCTTCTATCCAAAATATTAGAAAAATGTGTACACAAACAGATCCTGCATTACCTCATTCAAGAAAATCTACTTACCCCCACACAACATGGCTTTTGCCCTAAATACAGTACCTCTGCAGCACTTATATCCTTCACCAACACTATCTTCCAAGCCCAGAGATAATAACAAACTGGTCTTATGCCTATTCCTTGACCTCTCAAACGCATTCAACACAGTCTCCCAACCCACTCTTATTAACTCTCCAACCTGAAACTTTCCACCTCTAATGTTTCCTGGTCTGCTAGTTACCTTGGTGACTGACTTCAATCTGTCAAATGGCTCTCTTCTGTCTCCCCTGCACTTCCAAACAAGCAGAGAGTTCCACAAGGATCAATCCTTGGTCCTTTACTGTTCAACATCTTTACCAATCGTTTGTATACTTCTTGTCCACTTTCTTCACTAGTCCAATATGCAGATGACTTCAAAGTCATCACCATAGCCAATTTCCTCCCTGAACTAAACTCCAGTATGCAAATATCCTTCTTATCTCTTGAAAACTGGCTCACAAACAATCAACTAATCTGAAATTCTAAAAAGACCAAACTCTTGCTCTTTCTTCCCCAAACTTATAGCCACCTTAAATCTACCTTCTCAGTCCCATCCCTAAATAACACACCTATAACAGCTGAATCTCACACCAAGCTGCTTGCGGTTATAATCAATGATCAACTCAAATTTGATATACACATTCTAAACAGCATCAAAAAACCCACCAGAAACTTGGAATCCTTTACAGAAATAAAAAATACCTATCAAACAATGCAAAAATTTCCCTCTCCCACGCCTACCTCCTTCCACCCCTAATCTATGGCTCACAAATCTTCACTAATCTTCAGAACTCTCTTTTGACTAAACTGGAAACCACATACAATAAAGGTGCCAAATATGCCGCCAATCAGAACTTCTATTCCCACCACTGTCTCTCTCTTGAAAGCTAACACTGGTTAGAATTTTCCCATCAACAACTTTGCTCTCTCAGCTTCAAATCATACATTCCATCTTGTATCTACCATCCTTCTACCAAGACATCTCCTCGCTTGTCTCCCTCTACACCCCTTCTCAGGCTCTCTGAAGAAAAGATCAAAAACTACTCCAAATATACAAGTCAAAACGTGATACTGGGCAAAACCTTTACAGCCAATCTGCTGCTCTATCCTGGAATAAACTTCCCCTACATATTAGAAGTATTAAGCACCTGCATCAGTTCAAAATTGCCACCAAAAACTTTCTTAGAAGTACCTGGACCTGCCACTGTAAACACCCTCCTTAAATTCTCCTTCCTCTCCTCTCTTGCTCCCCCTAACTTCCCCACCCCTCCCACTACCTCTACTCTCTCCTCCTTCTGCCACTCTTATCCTTTCACTGCTATTATACAGTGACATCTACTGGTAAATACCTTGACTGTCTCCTTACTGGTCCACCTTTATCCTGTCATTAACTAAATACTTACAGCAGCACAATATTTTTACCCACACTGCTATATTATATATATTTATATATATATATATATATATATATATATATATATATATATATATATATATATATATATATATATATATATATATTATATTATATATATTATATAATATAATATAATAAAATAATAATTATTATATTATATAAGAATTATATTATATTATTATAATATTATATAATATAATATATATAATATATTATATTAATTATATATATTATATATATTTATAATATATAATATATATATATATATTATATATATATATGTATATATATATATATATATATATATATATATATATATATATATATATATATATATATATATATATATATATTATGGTCTCTCTTCTACTCTGATTGTCCTGCTAGACAGGCTCGTTTAAGTTGAAATAAGATTGTATATGATTATAATGCTTTTTTTTCACCGTTTGTTAACCATGTATGCACATTTTATAGTTTTGGTATATGTGTTATATTGTTCTAAGTTTTTTACTATTTTTATACTTTTATACTTTATATTAATTTTGTGGAGCTTTTCTCCCTGGGCCTCCATTGAAAAAGAGCTTCGGCTTAGTTGGTCTAACCTGGCTTAGTTGGACTAACCCGGTCAACAAATGTCAAATAAATAAATAGATAAATAATAAATAAATAAATAAGTAATAAATAAATAAATAAATAAATACAGGTGTAGCATCTGAGAGAAATGTGTGTGGCCTGGTGAAGGTTCAGACTAGTTTTCAGCCACATGGTTTTCCATTTCACAGGAAGACAAACACAAATAAAAATCCATCTTCATGGTGGATGGTTTTGGAATAATTGGTTTGGACAGTACCTTGTGTGATGGCACAGGGAGCCAGGCCTAAAAGTCTGATATATTAAAGCAGACTAAATTTGATGAACATAAACTGTATTTCCAGACACAAGATTCTTAAGAAGCAATTAGTAGTCTTTCAAATGTTGCATATCTGAAAGTCACTGGAGACTTTTTGTTGTTCCTCAACAGAGGTTAAGGCAGCAGCTCTAGACTCCCCATTCTCTACAAACAACTATCAGGTTATATCCAGAAAGAGGTGGAATACATATTAGGATAGCAAAGGAGGTCAACATCGGCAGTTTGTTCTCTTTGCACCTAACTAATAAAGTTTCCTTTAAGTAAGGATGGTATATAGGATATAGCAATGCCATTTGATCGGGTGGGTGTCTCACTTTCTAACTGTTGTAAGGTGCATCATAACAGAAGTGTGCACAAAATTCATTGTCACATGAGTGTTATGTACAGGTTTGGGTCAGGATTCTTTGTGGCTGGTGGGTGAGAACAAGGCTGCTCTTCAATTTTGTTAGGAATGAGAGTTCCAGGTCAGTGTAGACCCTTTGCCTGCTCATTATTGTAATTCTGAGACTTGTAAGAGTGACTTTCAGACTTACAAAAAATATATATGTATGAAAATACAAAGCAGCAAATGTTGCAAATTGTTGTTCTCCATTAAAATTCTTTTAGCAGGAGGCAACACTCTTCAGTGAAGGGGGTCACACTGCCCATCCCTACTACTTATATATACTAATTATGAGATCACCATACCTCAGAGCAATTCCAGACAATATATATAATTCTGCATTTTCACTCATTCAATCTTGTGTTTCCAAGACTCACAATAGTCTCAGAATCAAAAATTGTTACCCCTTTTTCACAGTAGCACCTCACTGTCCTTGTATGTGGTATAGTATACCTAAACATAATTATAAAGGCAAAGAGAACCACTGACTGCTTTTGCATGCCCTGAAGTCAGGGGAGGAGTAAGTATAGAGATCTTTGGCTGCTTGGGAGAAGAAGCATTATATGGGGCACTGCAAAGACATATTCTTGTAAGCATACCCAGCGTTAGGCAACCGCAGAACCAGTGGCCGTGGGGTGCCCCTGATCATTTCCCCCATGAATGAGGGCCCCCATGCAGCAGCCGTGGGTTTCACCATTTCCTCTGCTCATTCCTCTGCAGCTCGTTGTTAACATCTGCATGGCTGTGTGATTGCACCGCGAGATTGCAAATATTTTTCTGTCTTTTTTTTCATTTGTCAGTAAGCTGCACTCAGTCAGATCCATTTAAGTGAAGCAAGGGACCTGATTGGCTGCAGCACCTAGGCAAGTGAGTTGTCTTTTTTTTTTTTTTTATTCGAGAGTAGGGTTGACATATCTCCCAGCTGTACAGATATTCACAGAATGTCCAGATTTTTTCCCAGTTTTTAATAAAATTGTGGTATTGTGGCTGTCAATATTTAAACAAACAATAAAGGGATACATTTATGAATGTTTATTTTCATAGTGTAGTACTAGGATAACTGCCTTTATAGGCCATTTAGCCAGTTACCCTATGTGGGGATCAAGCCCTGCATGTTGTGTCTGTAAGGTAAACACCTTAACCATTATGCCAACCTCCCAGCCAAAATAAGCTACGTTTTAACCTGCTTAAAATGCATCAGTTAAATTATGGCAGCTAACATACCATACCCCCAGAATTACACCATGCAATCCATGATGATCAAATTAGTTTGAGTACAGAGAATTAGCTCAAAGGAACTAATTATTGTTCATTATAGTACATACCGAGTGGGGTATTACACTCAATTATGGGCTGGATAAGTGCCGCGTATAGGGGGATTATAACATCTTTTGCTCTCATGGCGATGTGTTTACTAATCAAGTGAGCTATGTAGAAAGCTTTCCTTACAACAGTAGACACGTGGTGGTCGAAGTTAAGGTTGTGGTCAACCTGTGATCCCAGATCCCTTACCACTTCATGGGTACTTAAGGTATTGTTGTTGATTTGATAGTGTGAAGGGACATTGTTTGTGCTGAAGAGAATTTTGATGCATTTCTTTGCATTCAAGTTTGAGACTGTGATTAATACACCAGTCACTGGTCTGTGTGAGACCCTCCTGAAGTATACTGACATCATCTGGGGATTCAATGATTGCACCTAGTTTGCAGTTGTCTGCAAACTTGGTCAGCCACAACTCTTTAGTTTTGACCTGAACTTCTGAGAAGTATATACCAAACAGCAAGGGGACCAGGACTGAACCCTGTGGCACCTCACTGGCAACAAGTCTGCTGGTTGATGTGGAGACACACAGTTTGATAGTGCGTGTCTGGTTTGTGAGCCAATTGGCAACCCATCTTACAACGAAGGGGTTTACACTCAGTTTGCTAAGTTTATCGGTAATGCCTGAATGTGGGATTGTGTTGAAAGCCTTTGCCAAGTTGAGGTATACTGTGAGCAGAGATTTGCTCTCATCAATGTACTTGGTCACACTTTCAAAGAAATCCACCAGATTTAATAGGCAGGATCTGCCCTTCACGAAGCTGAATTGGGTAGGATCCAGGGTTTGGAGGTCACCTATATCTTTATTTATGAGGGCCATAATGATATGTTCCATGGCCTTACAGATGTGGCTGGTCAGGCTTATGGGTCTGTTATTTCCCAGGTCTGTTACTAGGCCACCTTTGTGGAGGGAAATAACTTTTAGCTGCTCTCCATTCCGCAGGTTTTAGCCTGTTTAAAAGACAGCCTGAGATGTCATCTGGTCATATAGAGGCTGTGTTCTTTGCCTTGAACAGGGCTTTGACAACCTGCTCTTTAGATATATAAGGTGGGGGGGGGTTGGGGAAGGGTTTGTTTTAGGATATTGGAGTGAAATTTTTCCCAATCATATCTGCTAGCAGGTTCACTACCTCTCTGGGTTCAGTGTGTGTGATACCACTGGCCACCAGTTCTCAACATGCTTGGGTCCTACCCTTTGGGTTATGTACATAGCTATAAAAGGCCTTATGGTTATCCTTGGGAGTACTTGCTAGGTTTCTCTAAAAGGAGCTCTTGGAGGATTTGGCAAGTTGTCTTATTTGCCTGTTAAGCCTGAGGAGGATGCTTTTCCATTGCTGGGCCCTTGTCTTTGTTTTCTTGGACAGAAACTTTTTGCATTCATTCTCAAATTTGTTGATGCTGGAAGTCCACCTTGGCAGCTTGATTTTACTTAGGGCTCTGGCTTTGACTCTATCTGATACAGCCAAGTTTATACACTTATGCAAGTGATTGTACAGGGCTTTAATGTATGCTTCAGTGCAGTTACCACTTTCCGCTTGGGATGGGGCTTGGAATGCAGTTATACCTTCACCTAGGAGGGTATAGTTTGCCTTGGTGAAGTTTTTTAGTCTGATTTCACCCTTTTGAGTTCTGGTCTTAGTGTGAGTTTGAAGGTGACTGATTTGTGATCAGTTTTAACTAAACAGAAAATGTATGCTTTCATGCTAATACAAAACTTGTTATTCAATCAACTTTTTAAGTTTGTAAGAGCAATGTTTAAAAATTGTCCCTATTTTAGGCCATTTATCCCACTTTTATTCATAGTTTGTCCATATTTCTTGCTCTAAGAGGTGGAGAGATATGAGGGTCGATAAGTAGCAGGTTTGATTTTCTGGTGTTTGTTTGGTAATGGGAATCCTTCTTACATCGCAGAAGTATGTATGCCTATGTCTTATAGGATTGTAGGATGTTAGTAGACTAATGGCCCTAGGGCCCTTACAAGCCTAGCCATATTCTACCCTTATTTCCATGATCACCAACTAATGCCCATGTCCAAGAGGGACAGAAGTGGAACCCCCGCAGTGAAGTTACTGTTACCCATCCAATCGTCCAGATTGTGTTCGAAGAGGGCCAATGAGGTGGTGTGTTTGACATGAAGCAGGAGTTTGTTCCAAATGTATGGTAACCTCTGGGATACACATCTGTCCCTCCAGCTGGTTCTATTAATGTCACATACCAGGTTAATGTTTTTAGAGTGAGTAACCTGTGTACCATTTGACTTACGGATATGCAGCATTTCCAATAAAGCAGGGTCAGATATTGCCTTAAATGCAAGGCAGAGATCACCTCTGTGTAGTCTGTATGACACAGAATAAAGTGACAGTGATTTCAGATGAGCCACATAGGACAGATGCTGAAGACCTTGAATTTTCCTTGTGAGGAACCTTTGTGGTTTCTGCAATTGCTGAAGGTGCTTAGAAAGGTACATACTAAAAGGGGCATTGTAGTCAATTATTGGCCTGATGAGAGAAGAGTACAGGGATGTTATAGGTTCTTTTTGTCTGGAGGCAATGCCCTTACTTATGAGATGAGCAGTATAGAATGCCCTTCTTACCACTGTGGAGACATGGTGATCAAAGATAAGGTTGCTGTCAACCTGTGTGCCCAGGTCTCGCATCACTGAGTGGGTAATTAGGGTGCTGTTACTGATGTGGTAGTTAACAGGAACATCACTCTTACTGAAAGGGATGATAATACATTTTTTTGCATTGAGTTTAAGGCCATGACTTTGGTACTAATCATTTGTTTGTGCAAGACCCTCTTGTAGGATGTTGACATCATTTGGAGATTCTATGACCACTCTCAGTTTTTAGTCATCAGCAAACTTTGTCAGCCACAGACCTTTAGTTTTTGCTTGTACTTCTGAGAAATAGATTCCAAACAGTATAGGTACCAGGACTAATTCCTGTTGAAAAAGATTGGTTACAGGTCTGCTGTTGGAGGTATATTCCCCTATTTTGACTATATGTGTTCTATCACTGAGCCAGTTAGTGACCCATCTAACGATATAAGGGTTGATACCTAGCTGGGTGAGTTTGTCAATGATGCCTAAGTGAGAGAGAGTGTCAAAAGCCTTGGCTAAGTCTACGTAGGCTGTACGCACAGATTTCACCTTGTCAATGACCTTGGCGACTTTCTCGAAGAAGTTTACCAGGTTTAACAGGCATGATCTCCCTTTGACATTTCCAAACTGAGTAGGATCAAGTGTTTGGAGGTTACCTCTATCTTTGTTGATAAAGTCCATGATGATTTGCTCTATGGCCTTGCAGATAATCTGGCTAATAGATCTATAATTCCCGGGGTCAGTGGAAGCACCCCCTTTGTGCAAGGGAATAACGGTGGCTGTTTTCCATTTGGCTGGGATGAAGCCAGCACTTAGGCTATGAATGAAGATCATACCCAATGGTGTTGCTAATTCTTTTTGGAGGACATGTAGGACATAGACTGGGATGTCAGGTCCCATAGATGCTATGATTTTGGCCTTAGAGAGGGCATTTATGACCTGCTCTTTAGAGATACAAGGTAGGGGACAGGTGGTAGGGATGTCATGGAGTACGTGTAGCGGTGACAGGGGAGTGAAGTCGTGTGGGGGTCTGGCGACTGTATGTTTATTACTTCTTTAATTCTCATCACAATCAAATCTTAGAGGTATGCAGAAGAGGTAATTATAGCTTCTATTGGAGACGGGGTCATTGTTTCTTTTACTTTTCTCACAGACAGGTGTACAAAAAAGTTACTCTACCATGTGCAGAGGCAGTGTACTGTCTATTAGCAACAAAGTGGAATTCATTGCTGTAGTCATTATTTTTTTCCCCACTTTTGTCACAATCGCACACCTGGCACATATAGTGTTGATTGCCTTTGGGAGGGAAATAGTGAGGAGTAAAAAGAAATGCTATGTATATATACGAAAGCAGTCACTTAAAATACATGACCACCGCCATTTGAACTTCTGCTTTCTTCCCAATCTAACATCAGAGGGATGCACAGGCAGTGACTGCCTTTTTCTTTGGGAGGGTAGGGAGGCAGGCAGTATTCCTAGAAAGGTTCATAGGTTCATAGGTTCATAGGTTCGTACTAGGCTATCTGCCCTAGGGCATTTATAAGCCTAGCCAGAGTGTATGTGGCTTACACCACCCCTTAGGATGAGAATACTATGCCCTTTTAGGGTTTAGTTTACTATGCCTCTGTCTAGTAATGACACAGAGATGACCCCCGGGGTAAACCTACGATCTCCCATCCACTCGTCGAGATTTCTCTTGAATAGAGTCAGTGAGGGGCTCTGCCTAACATGGACTGGGATTCAGTTCCAGAGTGTAGAGAGCCTCTGGGTTATGAATCTGTCCCTCCAGCACGTTCTATTTATTTCTGTGTTGAGGTTTAAGTCACTTGTTCTCGTGGCTCTGATGGATTTGGATTTTCTGAGGTGGAGCATGTCCATTAATTCAGGATTGGACATGGCCTTGTACGTCAGGCACAGATCACCTCTGAGTAGGCGGTATGCGACTGAATAGAGCTGGAGTTTTTTCAGTCGGGCAGCATATGACATATGTTTAAGACCCTTTATCCTCTTGGTGAGGAACTTTTGGGGTCTTTCCAACTGCTGCAGGTGTCGGGTGAGAAACATCCCAAATGGGGCATTGTACTCAATCATTGGCCTGATAAGAGAAGAGTACAGGGGCACAATGACCTCTCTTGATCTAGATGTGAAACCCTTCATGATAAGGTGGGCAATATAGGAGGTCTTCCTAACCACTTTGGCAATGTGAGTGTCAAATGAGAGGTTACTGTCAACCTGGGTCCCTAGGTCCCTGATTACCTCTTCCGTACTTAATGGATTACCGCCTATGTGGTAATTTGTCGGTACCTTGTTTTTCCCAAAGGGTATGACTATACATTTTTTGGCGTTCAGCTTAAGGCCATGGCTCTGGCACCAATTATCCATTTCTATGAGGCCTGTCTGAAGGATGTTTGTGTCCGCTGGAGTATCAGTTATGGCGCCCAGTTTGCAGTCATCTGCGAACTTTGTCAGCCACAATCCTCCTATGTTTGCCTGTACCTCGAAAAAATAAATGCCGAACAAGAGGGGTCCCAGGACTGAGCCCTGTGGGACACCGCTTGTGACTGGCTTAGAGTCTGACATAGCTCCAGCAACTCTGACCCTGTGGGTTCTGTCCTTGAGCCAGTTTGCAACCCATCTTGTGACATTTGTGTGTTCTTACAACAATTGTATTATTAGTTTATTGTGAGCTACTATTTTGCCAACTTTGAACATTAACCCTTGGGCACAACTTACATCTTTCTTGCAAGAAAAATAAGTAAGACTGAAATTTTTTTCTGACTCATGATTTGCTTCAGGCCACCATTGGATTAAAAGGTTGGGAAAATGTTCTAAAATGCAAAGAAAACTAAAGTTGAGCAGCAACACTGAATTTCTTTCATTAACCATAGTTTCTATTCAAGCTGTTATTAGAGGAAAAGGTTGTATAAAAATAAAAGATAAAATGCATTTCAGAGCATATAAAAAATCATGGATTCTTGAAAAAGCTGAAGAGTAAGGCAAAATGTGAGAAAGGGGAGAAAAAGGTAATGTGGAGAGCCGGGAGGGGAGGGCCAGCAGATGAGAGTACTGGAGCCCACGGGATGTGTGTGTGTGTGTGTGTGGGGGGGGGGGGCAGTAGGCAATGCTAAGGGCCCCATTTCACATAAGTCCAGCCCCATATATAGAGTTTATTGTAATGTATCATTGCTACAACAAAATGCCAGTAACTGTGACTGTCCTTCTGTGAGATGGGCCAACATAGTGTGGTACACAGGCCTGTCATAATGTAAGAGCACTGTAATTAGTGTTCAGTCTGTGTATATTACCTCTAAAACACTACAGCATAAACTAAAAGGTTGCTTATGAGGGGTGGTAGTAACAGGGTGATACTTAGACTGGGAGTGTCCAAGGGGCCCCCAACTTGACATTTGCTGGGGGCCCCCAAAATTCTAACACTAACCCTGCTTGTCAATAGGTAAGGGTGATAGATGTGCGTACCGTGGGACCTACACTGGGTACATTTCTGGTAGCGTGGGTCAATGGTATAGTCCAGTAGTGTCAGCCTCATTAGTTGGAGGGATATTATTGCCATTTTGCCTCATTTACAGCGATTCTTGGAGCTGATGCAAAGTTTGGATGTCACGGAAGTTGTCCTGCTGTCTGAGACTTTAATGGCTTTGTATTTGATACCCACAGAAAGCTAGACAATGAGCCTGTGCCTTCCAGGGGGACTGATGTGCTGTGCAGGACTTACGGCAAAATGGATCCCTCTCAAATCTTCTGTATAACTGACCCGAAGGTCTCCATGTGATACATGCAACAGTTATGCATCAAATGCCTCAGATACTTGGAATTTTCTTCAGAGCTGACAATATGAGAATGTAAGACCACTGTAGTGAAATTAAGATGTCTATTGGTTAACAGAGAGGATTGAGGCTATGAGCTTCACACTGTAGTCCAGGGTTTGAGTCCCTTAGCCTCCATTGTTCACAAACTTCATCTTATAGTCCAGTGATTGGTTTCCCTTGACATTCTTTGCCTACTGTGTGACTCTGAGGACTGTGACTGAAATGGATCTTACTAGATCAATCCACTACCTTGGTAAACAAACAAACAAAAAATGCTCCAGTGTTAAAAGTAAAATAAGAATGGAAGGAGTCAGTGTAGTAGCTCAAAGGAAGAAGGTTATTACCTACCCATAGTGAGAAGCTAGGAAATTATATGACGCAGGGGCCTTAAGAGAATCAATAGAACTCTAACTTTTAGTGTTTGGATCCTTCTGATGTATGTAAAGGGAAAACTGCATATTCCAAAATAAAAAGGCTGGTCTGTCAATACTACAACTTCTTTTAGCTATGATGCATTAATCAATAACCTTACCCACATGAAGCAGGAACTGTAAATAATTTAAAGGCAATTTGCTGAGAAAAAGAGATTTGCTGTTGACCTTGTTACAGGGCAGGATTTAAAAAAAAACTGGGTTTAGCTTGAAGGTATAGGTGCAACTAACTGCAAAGTAAAACAGCCCAGTTTGATTAAAAAATGTTGTGGTCACTTAGTGTTGTTAGGTTACACCTCAATACACGGTGTTCTAGCTGACTGATCAAAACACTTTCAAGGTGCGATTCACAAAATATGCAGGGTAATACTTACATATGAGATACAGTGCTGTAGTCCAATGTTATCCCACTTTTGTGCATAAAGTGATCACATATGTGACCTATATGCCTCACAAAGCTGCAGCCAAACTTTACAGCCACATTTACTTAGATAATTTTAAGCTGGATCTTTGTTCTAGTGCAGACTGTGCTGAGCAACATGCACCACTATAACTTCACAATTAATATAATCACAATACCTCTCACCTTAATGTCATTGCATACCTCCCTACTAATGTCACCACTATACCACCCCACTTAATGTCACTGCCTTATCTCCCCACTTAATGTCACTGTCATACCTCCCCATTTAATATCACTGCCATACCTCCCTACTAATGTCACCACTATACCACCCCATTTAAAGTCACTAACATATCTCCCCACTTAATGTCACTGCCATACCTCCCCATTTAATGTCACTGCCACAGCTCCCTACTAATGTCACCACTATACTACCCCACTTAATGTTACTGCCATATCTCCCACTTAAATGTCACTGCCATACCTCCCCATTTAATGTCATTGCCATACCTCCCCATTAATTGTCACTGCCATACCACCCCACTTAAATGTCACTGCCATACCTCCCCATTTAATGTCACTGCCATACCTCCCCATTTAATGTCACTGCCATACCACCCCACTTAATGTCACTGCCATACCTCGCTATTTTATGTCATTGCCGTACCTCCTAACTTAATATCACTGCCATATCTCCCCACTTAATGTCTCTGCCATACCACCTGCTTAATGTCACTGCCATACCTCCCCATTTAATGTCTCTGTCATACTAACCCACATAATGTTGCTGCCATACCTCTCTATTTTATGTCACTGCCATACCTCCTCACTTAATGTCACTGCCATATCTCCCCACGTAATGTCACTGACATACCACCCCACTTAATGTCACTGCCATACCACCCCACTTAATGTCACTGCCATACCTCCTTACGTAGTGTCACCACTATACTACCCCAATTAATGTCACTGCCATACTTCTCACTTAATGTCACTGCCATACCTCCTCACTTAATGTCACTGTCATACCTTCTTACTTAATGTCACCACTATACCTCCCTAGTTAATATCACTCCTATGCCTTCCCCCACATAATGTCTCCTTCCTAACTTCCCACTTAATGTCACCACCATTCCTCCCCACTTAATGTCATTGCCATACCTGTGCACTTATTTCCACTGCCATACCTCTGCACTTATTGTCATTGCCACACCTGTGCATTTATTGTCACTGCCATACCTGTGCACTTATTGTCAATACCATACCTGTGCACTTATTGTCACTGGCATACCTCTGCACTTATTGTCACTGCCGTACCTGTGCCTTTATTGTCAGTGCTATACCTGTGCACTTATTGTCACTGTCATACCTTCCTATTAATGTCACCACTATACTTCCCCACTTAATGTCACCACCATACCTCCCCACTTAATGTCACTGTCATACCACTCCTCTTAATGTCTCTGCCATACCTTTTTACCTAATGTCACCACTGTACCTCCCTACTTAATGTCACTGCCATACCTCCTCCCTTAATGTCACTTTCATACCTCCCCACTTAATGTCACCACTATACCTCTCAACTTGATGTCACTGACATACCTCCTCACTTAATATCACTGCCATACTCTCCACTTAATGCCACCACTATACCTTCCTACTTAATGTTGCTGCCATACCTCTCCCCACTTGATGTCACTGCATACCTTCCCATCTGATGTCAATACATGCCTCCCCACTTAGTATTACCATGGTGTCAGGCTGTTGGGAAAATGGCTAAATGAAGAAGTACCACATTAAACTACACTATGACTTAACATGCCTCTCCAAACTATTTGATTAAATATTCATGAGGACTTCATGCAGAAACCTCTTTATGAGTTGCTTTTTTCAATTCAGTGTTAGCCTTACAGCTCAGTGAAAGCCAGTAGTTAACTGAGGATGCACTGTTTCTGAATCCAGTCCTATGGCTTCACACCTACACCATTTCTACTATATTGACTATCACAAATTATTAATGTAATGTAATGCCTTAGTATTCATTTAGCACTAATATAAGCCAATAACTAAATCCACTCAATATCACAGTACATTGTTTCTGTTTGCAAATTCAATTCATTCGCAAGTGTTCAAAGTGAAATTATGCAATCAGGGAAAAACAGACATGGAGAACAGATAAGGTAACTAGGTATCTGCTTAGTAAAACTTCTGTATTTGATTATCATTATGTAGCATTTTACTATCTAACTGGTAAACATGGTGGTGTAATGCTAACATCTCTTCTTCAGCACTCCATGCTCTAGGATTCAGTCCTGACCTCTGGTCACTGTCGGTATAGAGGTTTGTAGGTTCTCCCCATGTTTGTATGGATTTCCTGTGGATAATCCAGTTTCACTTTCACTTCTCAAAAACATGGTAGGTGGTTGATTACACTAAATTCTTTTTATATGCACTGTGGCTTGAATTTTGCCAGAAAAGCTGATTTAGCAGCAGTGGGGACTGGTGACTTCAAATCAAAGGGGGGGGGCTGCAAGAGACAGCTGAATGGGTGGGGCCAATGGGAAGGGGTGTGGCCAACTAGAAAGGGATGGGGCTATGCTCAAAACCACAAAAATTGGGACTTTAATTAAACTGCCCTGGGTGCCAAACCGTCATTATGAGAGTCCAATCAAGACAAAATAAAGTGGAGAAGAAAAAATATTTCAATGCATGACAGCTTACTTAATATCTAGATGGAAACATAAAGCCTGTGAGGCATGAAAAAATAAATTGAAATACATTACTGGAATGCCAGTCAAAATCAAGTATAAAAAGCAAGCAACACTCAGCTCAAACCACTTTTCCTTGCACTGCAGTTCTAATTATAATTTATTTTCAGCATTATAAAAGTACCAAGAAACATGCTGAAAGTAGCAATCTCTGTGATACCCACACTTGTAAAAATGTTCCTTATCCAAAAAGACCTGCTGCCTGACAACAACTATCTACTTGTTTCATGGGGAAACATGATCAAAGTAAAAAATGAACAGCAAATAAACAAGCTCAAGATAAATTCCTTAAAGGATTACTGCACAGGTTATGGACCACACGTGATAAATTGACATTCTGTTTAGTTTACGGGTAAAGCCTGCAAAGATGACTGCAAGTCTCCAACAAATGTAATGAGCTTCTGAAAATACTGTAATCCTGTCCTTTATTACAAATACTGTCATATGCATTTCAATAACTAAGGCTTATACGTTATCTAGTTATGTAAATATTCTCTACAGGGCAACAACAAAAAGGCTTTCAATGTTGATAATTCTTTAACAGTATGCTTATTAAAACTTAACAGTGTAAGAAACTTCTCTGTGTGGAAGATTTTCAGTCCATATATTTCTAGTTAATCACTGTATATTAATCAGCTCAGACAATAGTAGTAGAAGTAGCGAACGTAAACTCGTCTTAAGTCAAAACAAAACAAAACAAAAAGTTATAATAGAAAATATATAATTGTACAGCATTACTAAGTATACTTGCATCTTACAATCTCAGACAAGCTTACCTGATGGCCATTAAAGCATTGCTACTTAAACACAGAGCAACAGGCACTACAACAACATGCATTTTCTGAATAATAAGAAGCATAAATCAACATTATAAAATATGACAGAAAACCAGAACATTCTGTATAATCAAGGACAGATGAAAAGCCACTGTAGTACTTGTATCTACCTTGGATGGGGGGATACTCTGCACATTTACACTGCATAACTGCTCCTATTCTTGCTTGGGCACATCCAGAGTCACTACATGGGGGAGTGGGGTACAACAAGTATGTCACAATTTGAAATTTCTCTGGCTGGCGGTGATGGCCCTGACATATTTGTCATACCTTTCAACCTCAGAGCAAGAAATCTGGACAAAGCCATACATAGAAGTGGGACAAAGGCCCAAAAATAATGACAATTTTAAATATTGCTCTTATAAACTTAGAAAGATAATGGAATAGTAGGTCTTGCATTAGTATGAATTTTCTGAAGGATATGAAATCTGAAACTCAAATGTCTGTTATTATTTTCTAACTTCAATCTTTCATGATTTGCCACTAATTTGCTAGAAAACCACAATGTTATGAAAACCGGACCAAAAATGTGATGCAAAAATATAAAATAGCCACACAATATAGCTGGGGACCTGTCAAAGAAGGGGCACTTTTTTAATATTGGTACTGTTAAGTTGAGCAGCTGACAAAATAAGAGAATATACATGTATTTCTGAAATAAAAGTAATATGCAACTCTCATCATTACAGTTATTTCTTAATTGCAAACCCTCCACGTTTCTTCCAAAATTGCCGTTTTGTGGTGGGATTAGGGGGAGAGCAACATTTTGAGCCAAAATCGGGGACAGTTGAGAGGTCTGGCTATACTTAATTCTATAAAGCGATTTATTTGCATGTAGCTCTTAACCACTTAATGCAGGAAATCTGGACAAGGTCAAATATGTTGGGGGAACAGACAAACAGTACTAAAAATTGCTCTTGTATAAAGTTAGACAGTTGTTAGAATAACAGGTCTTGCATTAGCATGCATTTTTCTGAAGGGTGTGAAGTCTGAAACTCAATGTCTGTCATTATTTAGTGACTTCATTCCTAAATGATTTGTCAGAAAACCACAAATTTTATGAGGAACAAACCAAAAAATAAGAAGTAAACATCTATTAATTCTGTGAAAATCTGGACAGTTGAGAGGTATAGTTCAGCTGGGAGAATTGTGTGACAGAAATCCTACACAATGGACTAAGCTCCCTAGGTGCGGACAATAAGTACCCCCCCCCAAAAAAAAAAATGAAGATCTAAGAGAAGTGATTGCTTCAATCTGGCTTCATCACTTTCAGTATCATTCAGACTCAATCAGTGAAAATATTCAGTTGTAGACAGTTGATTTAACTGATTCCTAATTGAACACATCCAAACAAGAAGTTGGAGGGGGCGTACCTGAGCTGATCAGATAATCAATAAACACCTTCCTGAGTATATTAAATTATATTCCTTGTATAATACAGTGCAGTTGTTAGAGGGCTTTTTAAATTTGTTTTGAACATTTTTCCAATAAACAATGAAACAAAATGCATGCACCAATAATGACAAAACTGCCCAATTTAGAGCATTTCCATCATACAAGTCTATTTAAACTTTTACATTCCACCAGTTTCAGTAAATATGCACAATTGCTGCAGAAGTAAATGTCATCTAAATAATTCCATATTAAAGAGATCTGTAACTAATAAAGAGGTTGCTGCTAGGAAACAACTTTATGTTTCATTGTTTCATCTACAAATAAAGTGCCTGTTGCCCTTGAGGAATAAATTGCCTATGTTACATTAAAAAAATAAGCTAGTAATATTGCAGTAGGGAATGGATGGCAAACTGATAACAGGTTCATATTTACTAGGTATCTCCACCAAAGAGGACATTCACAGGACTGCAGCATCAACCACCTTTAAAAGTACAACACAGTACAGTATCAGCAATGCATCTACATACTGTGGGAGTAGAACCCACAGCCTTCTGCATTAGAAGCAAGTGTTTAACCTGTTATAAGTAAAAAACGGGTGCAATAGCAGCCAAAAAACGTTTATTTCACAAATATTTTAAAGCGCTTTTTCGTCAGCGTTAATAGCTGACTTCCTCAGAAATAACAATAAGTGAACTTCAGTGAAGTATTTAAAAAGTTTTTTAAAAAAAGGATCCATTTACTACGTAGAGTGCTGGAGAACCTCCCCAATCAATTTAAAGAAACATTCACAGTTCGTTTAACATTGTATATCACAGTGTGTAATACCTGACAATAATACATAAAATAAACAACTATTAAAAATTGAATTCTAAAAGACATTAACATCATTAAATAAGTTAATCGAACATTATATATAACATTGTAATACTTGTAAAATTACTTGTGAATGTATGTTTGTAAAAACTAAATAAATAAATAAAATCAACTCTACTGTAAGATTAATTATAAATCTATAAAATATATTAATTATAGTGGTAAGGGGAACATATTACTAAGGCTAGAGTCTATGAAATCATCTCTTAAGACTATTCAATTTTAATAAACTTGAAATTGAAGACGTGTCGTTAAGTCCTGGATGACTATACGCATCTAGTCTAACTTGCCAAATCAACTCAGCTTCTTCCAGTTTGAAAGGTCTAGGTCCCCCTCTACTGTCACAAGAAACCTGGTCTATAACTAAGAACTTACATTTGTGGTCATTAAATACAGAAGTGTGTTTAGCTAGAGCATTATCAAGTTTGGACTTTTTCATGGCATATAGGTGCTCATATATTCTATCCCTAAGTCTCCTTTCAGTCTTGCCAATATAGAAGGCCAAACATGATGTACATCTAGCTAAATAGATGACAAAGGTAGAATTACAGGTGTATTTGTGTTTTAATTTATAGAAAATACCATTAAACTCAAAACAAGCTGCTTCTTCCACGTGTCTACAATAATTACAATTTTGACACTTCGACATACCTGCATTACGATCCACTAAAGGTTTACTACCTTCCAATACAGCTTTGATGTTCTTCCCTTTTCTAAAGGCAACTTTTGGTCTATCACCTAATTTTTCAAAAATTGTAGGGTACATTTTAAACAATTCCCAATTCTTATCAATTATGTCAATACAAGTGTTGCTTCCCATGCTAAATGTTGTAATAAAATAAGTTGTATTTGTATTATTTGTACAGGTAATGTTAGTTCCCTCTGTTTCGTGTCTACTACTATCATTGAGATCAATCACACAATCAGTGGCACCTGGGTTTGTGGTGTTATTAACTGGGAGTAGTGGTTGATAAATATTCTGACTTCTTTTGTCTGTAATTTCCTGTATTAAATTATCCAAAAAAACCTCAGGATAACTTCGTGATAAGAACATATTTTTGAGTACAACACATTCATCAATAAAGTCGTCGTCCAAGCTGACCATCCTGGCAGCTCTTACTAATTGACCTTTGATGACCGACTTTTTCTGAGAAAAAGGGTGACAGCTAGTAAAATGTAAGAAAGTATTTGAATAAGTTTTCTTACGGAATATCCTTGCAGTGTAACAATTGTACTCATGATTCTTACTTAAGAGTACATCGAGATAGGCAGTGCTGTCAGTCCCAAATGAGATAAACCCTTGCAGCCTACATCGCTACGTTATAATATCGAGAATGAAGGTAATACCTCTAGTTCAATATTACCTGTTTAGCTCAATAACTATTTTAACTTTTCTAAAGCATCTAGTACTGGTGCTAACAAGAATAGCACGGTACTTAGTGATAATAATGTTTTAAACAGTGAGTCAAACAGTATCAGTTTCAAATTAAAGACCTTTGATGCATATCTACTTAAATTAAAGAAGTTGCAACTAGAAGTTGCTTATTTTACTGAATGTCTTACCCTGAAGATAGTCCCAAAAGGTTTAAGGTGTGCACCGTATCCTACCGGCCTAGAAGCCGGTTCAGTGTTCCATACTGACTTGGTTAACTTGTTTGACCGCCAAGGACTGGAATTAATTGACCTAATAGTCAAACATTATACTTTGTGGATAGAAGAACTTTCTTTGTATATCACGGACTTAGATAAAATGATTACTAAGGACTTGGAGTTCAACAGATACGAATATGATTATGAGCGTACTTTTGTTAGTATTGATGAACACATGTTAAAATTACAGTCTCATAAAATAAAGAAACTTTCTAGAGACTGTGATGCTTATAAGCAAGGGGTAGCTTATCCCAACCCTCCATTGGGTCAGACATGGAAGAAGGGTATTTTCACTTCTAATTTAAGTGCTGCAGCTAGCAGTGGTCAACACTGCCTTTCAACCCAAGTGCGTGGTTCCACTGATACTGGTCTGTCACCTCACAGTCCAGATAATAATGATTCTAACAAATTTCTTGACAAGAACTTGAAAGTGTGTGAAATAAGTGGGACACCATGGAGTGAGAGGTTAAGAAGTGGTCAACACAACCAAAACTCTCTTAATCATCATACAAATTTTCAGCAGCGCCCCTATATGGGGGCACGACCAAAAACAAGGAACTTTCAACAGCCACAAACAAATACGAAGTGGAGGAACAACAAACAAAATGACAAGAGCTATTATTAAGTGCTTCTTTTGACGTTCCTTCCTGTGACAAGAACACTGATGATAATCTTGTCCTTTTGGATGTTGACATGATTGACTCACCCGTTGTTGATGATTTTAATGTGGCGGACACTGACTATACACTAAAATCATTGCATGTGGACGTTGTCAGTAACAAATCTGGCGACTTTAAACTATACAACTTTAGTACTACCAAATTTGATATTGATATGGTGGAACTTTTATCTAAAGTTTTAACATTTGTTCCTTCTAAACCCTTAAACATTGTCGACACCATTTTAGACATTAAACTTTTCATTAGGAAATTGAATTTTAATTTAATAATTGGTAACAATTCTACTTTTATTTAACAGGGTCAGTTGCATATACCTAGTACTTACAATCCCCCACTCCATCCAGCTTTGGAACTATTTTGAAAATGTTGTGAGTTGGACATTGGCACGTTAGTACCAATAGTGCACTACGTAATACATTGTCCAATTTAAATAAGACAGAAGTCGAGTATTTACAGTTTTTCAAATCTCAAAACCTTAGGTTTTGTAAACCAGATAAGGGAGGGGGGTTGGTTGTATTTAGTACAGTTGATTATCAGACTCGTATGGATGAGGTACTCCACTCTGACACATACGAATCTAGTTCAAGATCAGAAGTCAATAAGGCCTACAAGTCAATTAAGGACTGTATTGAGGAGTTATACATTGAAAGTAGAATTGACCAAAAAATGTATGGTTACCTAACTACGTCATTTCCAAGATACCCATGCATCTTTGGGATTCCAAAAATACACAAATGTATTGACAATCCTCCACTTAGACTGTTGGTTGATAGCAGGGGGTCACCAACTTATCCTTGTGCTATGGTAGTGGACAGTATACTACAGAAATATGTAGTCAAGGAAGCCCAAATATGCAAAGATTCATGGACATTCCTTGAGAATATAAGATCTGTTAATTACAACCCCGACTTCAATTTCTTAACTATAGATGTGAGGGATTTGTATAGTAGTATACCACACAGTATTGCACTTGAATGGGTGACCCTTACTTTAAAGAAACACAACGCTCCCGACAGGGAAATTTACCTTGTATCTGTTCTTAGTGACCTTGTTCTTTCTTATAACTATTTCATGTCCTATAATGACTTCTTTTTACAGAAAGTGGGAGTGGCAATGGGGTCTCCGTGTGGTGGAAGTATAGCCAATTTAGTCATGGCACACTGGGAATCTGAATTTGTATTTTCCAATAACAACCACTACCTTGATAAGTTTATTTATTACATTAGATTTCTTGACGACATTTTTATTTTGATCAATGCGAATGTAGATATAAGTAAATTGATTTTACAATATTTTAACAACACTACTAACTTTTTAGAGTTCACACACTCATTTGGGACTGACAGCACTGCCTATCTCGATGTACTCTTAAGTAAGAATCACGAGTACAATTGTTACACTGCAAGGATATTCCGTAAGAAAACGTATTCAAATACTTTCTTACATTTTACTAGCTGTCACCCTTTTTCTCAGAAAAAGTCGGTCGTCAAAGGTCAATTAGTAAGAGCTGCCAGGATGGTCAGCTTGGACGACGACTTTATTGATGAATGTGTTGTACTCAAAAATATGTTCTTATCACAAAGTTATCCTGAGGTTTTTTTGGATAATTTAATACAGGAAATTACAGACAAAAGAAGTCAGAATATTTATCAACCACTACTCCCTCTTAATAACACCATGAACCCAGGTGCCGCTGATTGTGTGATTGATCTCAATGATAGTAGTAGACACGAAACAGAGGGAACTACAATTACCTGTACAAATAATACAAATACAACTTATTTTATTACAACATTTAGTACGGGAAGCAGCACTTGTATTGACATAATCGATAAGAATTGGGAATTGTTTAAAATGTACCCTACAATTTTTGAAAAATTAGGTGATAGACCAAAAGTTGCCTTTAGAAAAGGGAAGAACATCAAAGCTGTATTGGAAGGTAGTAAACCTTTAGTGGATCATAATGCAGGTATGTCGAAGTGTCAAAATTGTAATTATTGTAGACACGTGGAAGAAGCAACTTGTTTTGAGTTTAATGGTATTTTCTATAAATTAAAATACAAATACACCTGTAATTCTACCTTTGTCATCTATTTAGCTAGATGTACATCACGTTTGGCCTTCTATATTGGCAAGACCGAAAGGAGACTTAGGGATAGAATATATGAGCACCTATATGCCATGAAAAAGTCCAAACTTGATAATGCTCTAGCTAAACACACTTCTGTATTTAATGACCACAAATATAAGTTCTTAGTTATAGACCAGGTTTGTTGTGACAGTAGAGGGGGACCTAGACCTTTCAAACTGGAAGAAGCTGAGTTGATTTGGCAAGTTAGACTAAATGCGTATAGTCATCCAGGACTTAACGACTCGTGTTCAATTTCAAGTTTATTAAAATTGAATAGTCTTAAGAGATGATTTCATAGACTCTAGCCTTAGTAATATGTACCCCTTACCACTATAATTAATATATTTTATAGATTTATAATTAATCTTACAGTAGAGTTGATTTTATTTATTTATTTAGTTTTTACAAACATACATTCACAAGTAATTTTACAAGTATTACAATGTTATATATAATGTTCAATTACCTTATTTAATGATGTTAATGTCTTTTAGAATTCAATTTTTAATAGTTGTTTATTTTATGTATTATTGTCAGGTATTACACACTGTGATATACAATGTTAAACGAACTGTGAATGTTTCTTTAAATTGATTGGGGAGGTTCTCCAGCACTCTACGTAGTAATTGGATCCTTTTTTTAAAAAACTTTTTAAATACTTCACTGAAGTTCACTTATTGTTATTTCTGAGGAAGTCAGCTATTAACGCTGACGAAAAAGCGCTTTAAAATATTTGTGAAATAAATGTTTTTTGGCTGCTATTGCACCCGTTTTTTACTTTTATCAGTTTGTTTTCCGTTTTCTTAGTTATTGTCTTGTTTAACCTGTTATGCTATTTATAATGCAAGCAGACTCACTATAAGCAGCACTAAACTTTTCTTCCCCTGAAGCTCTCACCTTCTTGTAAAATCCACTAGATACTCAACTGTATCTCTCAGCTTTGCAGCACAAGAAATATGAAAAAAGCCAGAAAGTATTGGGGAGGGGGGCAAAAGCCCAAAAACCAGGGACACAATTAAACATTGCTTGTATAATCTTGGAAAGTTGCTAGAATAAAATGCTGTATTATCACCATGCATTTCATTGCCAAGTCTTGAACCCAGGACTATGTTCACTACAGTCAGAGCAACAAACCACTATGCCAAATCAGATGTTTCTTCTTAATGGCTATCATTTAGTGAATTCAGTTTTTACCATAGCTCTCAACCTCTTAGCACAGGACACCTAGACAAAGCTAATAATGGGGGACTACAGCCTAATACATAGGGACACATTTCAAATATTGATCTTATAAACTTAGAACATTGCTAGAATAAAAGGTTTTGTTACCATGCATTTTCTGAAGAATATGAAGTCTGAAATTTAAATGCCTGTCATTATTTTGTGAATTCAATCCTTCACTGATTACAAAAATCCAGAAAACCACAGATTTTATGAGAACAGAACAATAATATGAGGCAAGAATCTGGACAGTTTTCACAAGTGGTGGCTGGTAGGGAATTCAGGCTCTTGCTACCTGTATCCAAGGTACAGGGTTTGAGCCTGAGTAACTCTAGCCACCAAGTATATTTAACTGGGGCATTACACATACACACACACACACACACACACGCACACACACACACACACACACACACACACACACACACACACACACACACACACACACACACACACACTGCCTGTATATTCCCTTGCAGCTTCATTCCTGGAGACATCACACACACAGTACCTGTATATTCCCTTTCAGCTTCATTTGTGGAGACATCCCTTTGCTTGTAAAATCAGTCCTGGAGACATCCCTTCACTTGTAAAATCAGTAGCTATCCACAGGACTTGTATATTCCCTTGCAACTTTGCTCCTGGAGACATCCCTTCGCTTATAATACAAATTCCCTTCCCTTGCAGCGAGAGCCAATTGGTAGCTATCCACATCATATGTCACTGTAGACATGGCAGTCCGATCTACTTCCATTCTATGTGGTTACAAACCACATTGACTTCTGGGCATCTGTACACTGGTGCCTTCTCTTTTTAGTCCAGACTGGTTTAACAGCAGTCTGGATTTACAGAAACCTGAAACTTGCCGAGCATGCATGCATGCACAGTTCGATTTTCGGGACTTTACAGCTAATTTTATTTTTTAAATTCTTTTTCTTTCATTTTATAGCTGGGGAGGCTGCAGTCCTGCAGTCCGATAGCACGAACCTCCCCTGTTTAGCAGGAAAAAAGTTATAAAGGTGAACAGAATTAATAGTAACATAGGGCATTGTGACATACTGAGAATATTTAAGGATTCATGAGTAAGGTGAAGTTACTTGTGGAAGCAATCCTGAAAAGCTGACCAACAAAACTTAATAAAGTTGTAACAGATTAAGCACTTCACTAATTTCCAACATACATTTGGCAATATTTTTATTTAAATACTGGCATTGTCCGAGGAATATAAACAATTGTTTCAAGTCTCTTTTAAAATATGAAGCATAAAGCAATAGTCTTGCAAACAAAGGAAAATAAACTGCCTCTTTATGAATGTTTTTGCTGTATTTGGAAAAGGTTTTAATGAAAAATGGAGGGAAAACTTTGAGCCATTTGTTAGAAATATGTTGTTAAATGATTATGTTGTTATGGAGTGAAATTTTATATTACTGTTTCAAAAGGGCTAAAATGCTAATAATAATAATAATAATAATAATAATAATCAGTAGTGAGCTGATTGTGAATGATGTTGCCTGCAATAAGGCTGAAGATATAACAAACCTACTGGCCAATAGATATAGCCCTAACTTTACCCCTGTCTCCCCTCCATCTGTCTCTCAATATATACCTGAAACTGGCTCACCTCCAGCTATCACATAAGACCAAATCCTAAAAGTGCTATCAAAAGCTGAAAATACTACATCGATGGGCCCTGACAATATTACTGGATGCATCTTAAATGGCATGAAGCATGATCTAGCCACACCCCTAACAACACTATTCAGTCTCAGCCTGCATGCAGGTTTTGTACCAAGTGAATGGCGAACAGTTACATTCACACTCAATCCCCTGCATAAGGGAAGACCTTCCACAGACCCAGGCAATTACAGACCTGTAAGTCTGATCAGCTTCATATACAAAATCATGGAAAGACTTATGTAATTAATCAATCAGAACATAGGGAACCTCCAAACAGTGGACCCATCTCAGTTTGGATGAGTCAGGGGCAGGTTATGCTTAGTCAACCTAGTTGATTTTTTTAAAGGTCACTAAAGCAATGGATGAAGGCAAAATGGTGCATACTGTATACCTTGACCTGGCCATAGCTTTTGACACAATTCCCCACTCAGGTATAGTAGAAAAACTAAATAAACTGGGAAGAAACTCCTATATATCCCATTGGATTGCCAACTGGATCACAGATAGGATGCAGATAATCAAAATATGGGAAGTTATCTTCACAAAGCGATTATTCACCAGTGGACTCTCCTCTGTGTTGGGATGTCTCCTGTTTGGCATATAGTTTTCTGAAGTAAAAAACAAAATACTAAAGGGTTCTGGTTGACTAAGTTTGCAGATGACTGTACGCTAGGATCAGTCATTGAATCCACAAATGACTTAGCCATCTTGTAGGAAGGTTTGTCTCAATTAAATAACTGGTGTCAAAATCATGGTCCAAAACTAAATATCAAAAATTCATTATTATATCCTTTTGCACATCATCTACCCCTTAAGTGTTGATCCAGTTTTTCGGGATTTGGGAACTTATGTGGACAGTGACCTAACTTTTGACCAACATTTGCCTATTTTTGTAAGAAAGCCCTTCTGTATTGTACAGCTTATAAACAAAGGAATTGTATCTAGATGTAAGGATGTCAGTGTGCCCTTTTACTCAGTCCTCATTAGGCAATCATTAAATATAATGTCCCTATAATGTCCCCTTTAGTATGCATCTGTCCGGAGACATGCAACAACTGGAAGACTGACAGAGATACCTTACTAAAATGATAGAAGGCCTAAACAACATATCCTATATGGACTGACTCAAATTTCTGTCATTATATTTGTGTCCTACAGACTGCTAAGAGATGACCGGTGTCTGGCATACAAGCCATCCTCTGACCCATTATTAATGGATTTACTGCACATCAGCAAGTCAAATGGCATCAGAAATACTCGGTCTAAGGATACAAACCACATCTGCAACATCAACAGAACAGTTCAGAGGGACAGGTATATTTTGCAAACTATTACTACTGTGGAACAGACTACCCATCCACATAAAACAAACTTCATCCTTGTTCATTTTCAAGCACAACTTAAGATTTATGGATAGGAAACAGAAAATATACCCCAGCACTGCTCTCTGTACTACTAATGGACAGAGCCAGCTCCTAAATGCTTTATCCTATGCAGGGGTCCCTCAAGTTATCTATGTTATGATCCCAGTTACTCTCATTAGGGATAATATAATATTATCAACCATGAGATGGGTAAAGCCACTCTATAACCAAATGGGATTGGTTATATCAAGCACAAAAAGGGAAACTGGCTAGGCCTAAAATGGCTCCCAAGGCAGCTGGCCTAGTACTTACCCATTATTCAATAATAAGAACTATGGTCATAGGATGGCAGTATAACTTTTTAGTAAGAACAGCTAAGGACAAGAGTGTTAGTGTGTGCAGCAGATCTGGGGCCATTGTGGCATCTGCTGCATACAGCATTGTGTGTGAACAAAAAACACAATTTCCAGTGCTTATAGGCCACCCTTGTCAACAGATATTAATTCTAATATACCTTAGCTGGTGTTCTAACAGTTTTAAAACAGGAATCACAGAACTGATCATACAGAAGCAAAGCATTTCTCAAGCCTATTGATGGTGGCTGTTATGACGACTTATTATAGCATTTCTTTCACAAGAGCGTCCGTTGTCTTAATGTGGCAGAGCACATTTTTATGTAGCATGAGAAAATTGAAAATGTCTTATTGTGAAATGCCGGTCATACCCAAGAATATTAATCAATAAATAAATAGACAAATAAGCAACAAACAAACACACATTTGTCAAAACAATACACTGATGGGTCTTTTGATTGTCAGATGTATTAAAGGAGCTCTTTACGCAGAAAATATATTAAAGGTACTGATGTATGTATAGCATTACTTCAACCCCACAGAAAAATATCTTTTTTTATAGCAATTAATAGTGAAGCACAGATGTACCCTCAAGAAAAAGGTTGGATGAGATGTTAAACAGTGGTCCCGTTGGGTTGAGTTGGTGGTAGCTCAGGTGGCTGTAAAAGATCCCATGGCACCCAGTGAAAAGAGTAGTGAAGTTCCCCAATGTCCTGGCTATATTTCCCTGAGTAGTAGCAAACTTTGGGTTTCTGTCCACTAACCTACTGGGACTAACAAGGTCAACAAAGGATAAATATGTACTATCAATCAAATGATAAATAAATAAATAAAAATAAGGTCAGCAGAATGCTTTCGGAGAGAGTTCAGGTGCACATATTTCAGGAAGGGTCATATTCTCAGGAGAGTAGTGAAATGACCTACAAAATTTAAATATAAATGTCAGAACTGTTTAATATAGAACTTCTTATAAAGCATACACTTCAGAAGTTAAGTGCAAACCTGGGATGGATTTTTGTCGTGTCAATGATAACTAGACACATTATAGGTCTTTATTATATAGAAATGAAAACTTTGGGCATGTTCATGGATAGGCAAGTATAAAGAGTAGGTAAAACAAATCAGCAGGAATCAACAAATCAGCATGCCTACAGTCTTCCATAAATCAGCTACCTAATTTATAGACTCTTATCCTTAACATAGACCTGGATAACTGACTGAAAAACCTTCAGAAAGTTTGCCAAATGTCTGTGGAACACAGCATTTTAACTGCTTATCTCATTTACAACTCTGATTCAATTACACAAAGTTATAGGGGTGGATCATCACCACAGAACTTGATCATATCTATTTCAGTGAAAAGAAAAACAAGGAAAATTCTGGAAGAGCAATGTGCTTACTCTGGAACCACTGTGAGCAACAGAGTGTTATTTTCTCAGACATGTTGGTCTTTTAGAAGTTTTTATTTAAGGCAGACTAGTGTACTGGCAGTACAGTGGGCAAAACCTTCTGTATATTTTATATATATTTTTAATTTTTGTGTAGTTTTACACATACTGTTTTATAACATTTTTGCATCATGAGTGTTTTATTCATAAAGTGATAGATACTTTGAGGCCATTTAGTCTTAGGAGCTGCTTTGCCTGTACCCACCCTCAAGGCTGCACTCCCTTTCTCAAGGAAGGCTAGGAGAGTCAATGCTAGTATAAATTTGTGGGGACCCATCCAGTCATACAGGATCCATTTGAATTGCATTGTTTAACCTGCAAGGGAAGCCTGTTCTAGAGGTGGGGAGGATTGTGTGATAAACCTGTCTCTCGACCATATTTTATTTATCTGTTGGTGAAGATTGAAGTTCCTCTTTCTGGTGTTGAAAATATTAGATTTGTAGAGATACAAGTGATCAAGGACAACTGGGTGTCCAATGGTGTGGTAAAGACTAGGTATAGGTCTCCCCTCAAAGGTCTGTAAGATACTGAATAAGGGGACAGTGCTTCCAGCCTCTCTTGGTAGCTCTGGGTTTTTAGGCATGTGATACTCTTGGTTAGGAACCTCTGTGGCTTTTCTAATTGTTTAATATACCTAGTACTGTACATCCTAAAGAAGGCATTGTGCTCAGTAAAAGTGTAGTCAGTGGCAAATGTATGGGAATGATGACCTCCTTAGATCCAGATGATATTCCTTAAGTGATTAGTTGCGCTAAGTTGGAGGATTTCCTGTCTACTGTTATGATCAAAAGAGAGGGAGTGATTAATCCAACTTACCAGGTCCCTAACTACATTTTTCTTTTGTAGTGTTATACTGGCAATACAGCATGCTGAGTGCAGGAGTTGTCTAACAAATGCAATGATATTGCATTTTTAGCAACTAATTTTATCCAGTTTTCAATACATCAACAGTTTTTGAGAGAGAGCTCTTGCCAGAAGGTTTGGGTATCAGAGAGGGGACTTAACAATAACTCCAAGTTAGCAATCATCTGTGTACTTAGTAATACAGGTTTCCTGGCTCCCTGCCTTTTGACCAGAAAAGTAAATTCCAAAAAACAGGGGTCCTAACACTGAGCCCTGAGGGACATGAGTGGTCATCTTTGTACTTTCTGATGAGGCACCTGCAACTTATACTGTATGGGTTCTGTCTTTCAACCAGCTTAATATCCATCTTACCACATAGGAATCTATTTTTGAATAATGTAGCTTTCTTATAATGACAAGTTGGAGTATGTTGCTGAATTGGCCAGTCCAGATATGTCTTCATAGGTTCATAGGTTCATAGGTAGGTACTAGGCTATCTGCCCCAGGGCATTTATAAGCCTAGCCAGAGTGTGTCGGCTTTCGCCAACCCATTGATTAATTAACTGATCCTTTGTCAAGCAAAACCAATGAAGTGATCCCAGGGGTGTATTTTCTGTTACCCATCTACTCGTCAAGGTTACTCTTGAAGAGTGTTAGTGAGGGGCTCTGCCTGATGTAATTTGGAATTTTGTTCCAAAGCATGGGGAGTCTCTGTGACAGGAATCTATCCCTCCAGCATGTTCTATTTATTGTTGTGGTGAGGTTTAGCTCACTAGAGTGTGTGGCTCACAGTGACTTGGATTTCTTTAGGTGGAGCATGTCCATCAATTCTGAGTTGGACATGGCTTTATAAGTCAGGCAGAGATCACCTCTGAGTAAGCAATATGCCACTGAATACAGCTGGAGTTTTTTCAGTCAGGCTGCATAGGACATATGTTTGAGGCCAGTACTCCTCTTGGTGAGGTGCTTTTGTGGTCTTTCCAGCTGTTGGAAGTGTCTTGTGAGGTAGATCCCAAATGGGGCATTGTACTCTATGATGGGTCTAATGAGTGACGAGTAGAAGGGCACTATAACCTCTTTATTTCTAGATGCGAACCCTTTAGTAATTAGATGGGCCACACAGAAGGATTTCTTAACTACTTTGGCAATATGATTGTCAAAGGAGAGATTACTATCCACCTGCGTCCCCAGATTTCTTATTACCTCTTCTGTATTAAGGGGGCTGCCACTTATGTGGTAATTCATGGGTGTTTTGTTTTTCCCAAATGGGATGACTATGCATTTTTTGGCATTTAGCTTGAGGCCATGACTTTGACACCAGGTGTCCGTCTCAGTAAGGCCCTTTTAGAGGATGTCCATATCAGCAGGAGAGTCAGTTATGGCTCCCAGTTTGCAGTCATCGGTGAACTTGGTTAGCCATAGTCCTCCTATGTTTGCCTGTACTTCTGAGAAGTATATGCTGAACAGTAGGGGTTCCAGGACCGAGCCTTGCGGGACACCAATTGTGACTGGTTTAGAGTTAGACCTGGAGCCTGCTATTCTTCCAAAAAAGCCAGGAGCATGCCAATAAGTGCCAAACGACTGCCAATAGTAATCCATTGACAATGATGACAAAAAAACAAAAACGAACACAGACAAATTCGATAACCAGACTCTATAACAAACATAATAAACAAAGATACAGAGACAGAGAAGGCTTTCATTGGTCTTCATCTTGAAAGTGCTTAACTCTCTCTCTGTATGCTTTTTTTTTTTATAAGTTTATATGAGTCTTATTATATTGTCCGTGTTGTTGTTTTTTTGTTTTTTTTGTTGTCATTAATTATTGGATCAGTCGTGGCAGTCAAATTTGTGGTGTATTGGGGGGGTACTGGCTTTAGGTTTATCCTTTTCTGAAGCCTGCTATTCTTACCGTATGAGTTCTGTCTGTAAGCCAGTTGGCAACCCATCTCGTGACGTAGGGGTTTATGTTTAGGCTGGTGAGTTTTTCTGTAATTCCCGAATGGGGAATGGTGTTGAAAGCCTTGGGGAGGTCAAGATAGGCTGTGTGAACCACCTTTCCCCTCATCTATGGCCTTGGTGACTGTCTCAAAGAAGTCAACCAGGTTTAGTAGACATGATCTGCCTTTAATAAAGACGAACTGGGTCGGGTCAAGTGTTTGGAGGTTCCCAATGTCTTTGTTAATGAGTACCATGATGATGCCCTCCATAGCCTTGCAGACCAGGCTAGTCAGGCTTATGGGGCGATAGTTACCAGGGTCAGTTGTGGCCCCTCCTTTGTGGAGAGGAATAACCGTTGCTGTGCGCCATTCTATGGGCACGTAGCCTGTGGAGAGGCTGAGGTTGAACAGCGTGTTTAGGTGGGGGGTTAGTTCATTCTGTAGTTTGTGCAAGACGCAGCCTGGGACACCATCTGGTCCCATTGACGCTGTGTTTTTGGCTTTTGACAGGGCTGTTTTCACCTGTGCATCTGTGATTTTTGGGACACTACATTTTTCCGGTATTGTTGTGGGCCCTTTTGGAGGTGAGAGGGGGGTTAAGTTTGCACTGAATCTATCTGCCAGGATGTTGGCAATATCAGTAGGTTCAGTATATTTTGTGCTATTTCACACTAGTTCAGTGCATATCTGCGAGTTGCCACTTAGATTCTTAACATAGCTAAAGAAGGCTTTGTGGTTATCTTTTGAATCCTTGGCTATTTTTCTTTCGAAGTTAGCCTTGGATGATTTCATGAGGGACCTTAGTTTCTTACTGATACAGATCAGGGATGTCTTTCCTTCTTGGGATTTGCTTTTTTTCTGAACTAGTTTCCTCCTTCTATTGTATAGCCTGTTTATTGCAGGGGTCCACAAAACTGGTTTCCTTCTCTTAGAGGAGTGAGTCTTGGTTTTGCTAGGGATGGCATGATCCACACATCCTTGTAGGTGCTCATAGAGTACATTTGTAAAGGTTTCTGCATCTTGGGCAGCATTATCCTTTAGAGTGGGGGCTGTGAAACTTACCACCTCTGTCTTAAGTAAGGTGAAATTTGCGTTAGAAAAGTTTTTTACTGTGGTTTCCTTAGTTGGGGGTGGTGGTGGGGTGTGGACAACCAGAGCGATTAGTTTATGGTCTGATCTAACCAATGACGGGTTGACCTTCGGTGTGGAACACCTGTCGCCCATGTTGGTGATGACCGGGTCCAATATGTTTTCACCTCTGGTAGGGGAGTTTACCAGCTGATCCAGGGCATTTGAGTTAATGAATTCCAGGAAGTGCTGGGTCTGGGAATTTGTACTCAAGTAGTTTTCCCAGTGAATGGTAGGGTAATTGAAATCGCCCAATATCAGGGTGTTTTTGGTAGGACCTTCATGTTTTCCAGTGTCTCCAGAAAGGTGGAGTGGTGGTCCTGGGTCATGGAGGGTGATCTGTAGCAGGCCACAATTTGTATTTCAGATTTGTCTGATGTTAGTTGCACATGGATGATCTCAGAGGTATCATGCTGCGCCACTAACCTGGAGGTGTAGGTATCCTTGATGAATATGGATACACCCCCTCCTTTTGTGTTTCGATCCGTGTTCTGTGGCCGAAACATGTGGTATGAGTTGCAGCCTAGTAGTCTCTGGAGCCTTGAACCAGGTTTCAGTTACTGCACAAATGTCGACGTTCTCCATACTGAGGAGTGCTTTGAACGCATGCATTTTGAGATTTAAACTCCTGGCGTTTAGTAGCATAACCCTCAGTTTTTTGTTAATTGTGCTGTTTACAGAGGTAGGTTTGACTATTGAGCCTTGCCTAAAAAAGGCACTATGGGGCAGCAAGAGCCTTGGCCAGTATTCGAAAGCCTAGGGGTGACAGGTGCAAGCCATCTCTTGTGAAGCAATGCGGCTTGTCAAGCATGTCATCCCAGGCTGACAGACACTGGATCCCCTTTGAATGACATCAGAAGCTTAGCCAGTTGTTGAAATTGATCATTTTTTGTTTATACTGAGGTATCATTCCTGGTGAGGGCAGGATGCTACTCAGGGTCAGAGTCATACCAGCCTGGGCTGCATGATCAGAGATCTCTTCCATGTCTCTTTTCATGTAGTCCAGGGTCATGCCTGAATAGTAGGGTGAGCTGCTTAGTCACTTGGTTGGTGAGGGGTGAATAAAGAGCCTTGCCCTGCTGGGCAATCAGTGTCAGGGTATATTAGTGCTTGCTATTAGGTCTGAGCAAGTGCTGGGCTGTTAAATGCTTTTTGAGTACTTAGGTTGAGAGTTAGACTAGTTTCAAGGGAAAAACTGAAGAAGAGACTTAGTGGAGCTGTGAATAATTTAACCGTAGCTAACCGGCACTGCCCTGTGCGCAAAACCATGCAAACATGGTTTTTATAGTAGGGAAATGAAAGAGATAGAAATTAGCCCAAAATGGCCAATAAACTACTAACTTCTGGGCTGGAACCACTCCTCCAGGGACAGATAGGTTGCTCAAAGCTCCCCTCTCTCACAGGTGAACAGAGAAACTTCCTTCTATCCAAGTAAGGTATGGGCAACTCAGAAACTAGTATCACAGCCCTGAATTAAGCACTAGCCTGAAACTGGACTATAGTAGCATAGAAAGGCGGAAAACAAGGAATTTTTTTTTTGTTTTGTTTTTTTGAAAAGATAAAGCAAAAACAGTAAAAAATACACTTAAAACAGCTTTAAACGACTACAAACAATCAGAAAAGGCTATCACACTTTAGTGTGCAGCCTACAACAGTTAAATAATTTTTTTAAACAAAAAATAACTTTTTAAAAGTGCAGGCAGTCAAATAAGTACAATATGTGAAAAAAACAAGCTTCTAAATCACAATAAATGCTGGAAAATCTGCTTTTAGGCGGAAAACAGTTAAGTACAGCAAGAAAGTACAGAAAACTGATAATTAATCACTCCAAAGTCTCTCTTCTAAGCTAGAAGGCTTGTATCAGTTTAAGGCTTTCTAGTGCTACCCAATAGGTTAGTTACAGGAAAGATGGGAAACAAGCGCAGATGTGGTCTTTTAAACCAGAAAGTTGAAAGAGACAGACAAACTGTCCAAATGGTCAATAAACTACAATTTCTGGGCCAAGAACCTCTCCTTTCATGGTAGACAGGCTACCTAGTGCTCATCACTCCCACTGATAAGCTAGAAGGCTTTCTTCCAACACAGAAAGGCTTGCAGGGCTCAGAAGCTTACCAACAGTCCTGGATACCACAACTCTGTATCTAGACTAGGCTAGTTACAGGAAAGGTGGGAAACAAGCACAAGTGTGGTTTTAAACCAGAACATTAAAAGAGATGGAAAAAAATGCCCAAACGGCCAATAGCTACAATTTCTGGGCCAGGAACCACTCCTCTTGTGGTAGATAGGCTACCTAATGCTTACCACTCCCACTGATAAGCTAGAAGGCTTCCCTCCAACACACAAAGGCTTGGGGGGCTCAGAAGCTTACAACGAGTCCTGGATACAGCAAATCTGTATCTGGACTAGACTAGTTACAAGAAAGGTGGGGAACAAGTACAAACATAGGCTTTTAAGCCAGCAAGTTGAAAGAGATGGAAAACTGCCCAAACGGCCAAATAAACTACAATTTCTGGGCCAAAACTCACTCTTCCCATGGAGGATAGGCTACCTACTGCTTACCACTCCCACTGATAAGCTAGAAGGCTTCCCTCCAACACAGAAAGGCTTGCGGGGCTCAGAAGCTTACTAACAATCCTGGATACAGCAACTCTGTAACCAGACTAGGCTAGTTACAGGAAAGGTGGGAAACAGGCACAAGTGCAGCTTTCAAACCAGAAAGTTGAAAGAGATGGAAAAAAACTGCTCAAACAGCCAATAGCTACAATTTCTGGGCCAGAGACCACTCCTCTTGTGGTAGATAGGCTACCTGATGCTTACCGCTCCTACTGATAAGCTAGAAGGCTCCAACACGGAAAGGCTTGGGGGGCTCAGAAGCTTACAAAGAATCCTGGATACAGAAAATCTGCACCTGGACTAGACTAGTAACAGGAAAGGCAGGAAACAAGGGCAAACACAGACTTTATGGCCACTGTTAACTGCCTGTGTGACCCTCTTGAAGAAATTAACTAAATTAAAGAGGCAGGATCTTTCCTTGACACAGCTGAAAAGCTGAGCATCAAGTTTAACAAGGTTTTTGGTGTACAGTTTATCAGATCAGTTATAATATGTTCTATGACCTTGCAAATGAGACTGATCAGGATGATAGGTCTATAATTCCCAGGGTCAGTGGTATGGCCACCCTTATGTAGAGGCATCACAACTGCAGTGCACCATTCACTGGGGGTAAAAAAAACAGTTTGTAGAGAGGGTTAGCAAGAGAGCTCTTGGTATCACTTATTAAGCATCCAACAATTCTGGTCTTATTCAGTGCCTTCAGCACATATTCCTTAGTGATAAAAGGGGATATAGCAGGTCCCATGATTTGTGGACTATGGATAGTGGTCTCAGGGGTGAAGTTATCACTGAATTTATTGACAAGTGCATTGGTAATTTATCTGGGTCTGAGCTAGACATTCCAGGTTCAACAATGTAGTGTGTTGTTCCTTAGCATCCTAACATAGCTAAAGAAGGATTTATAATTATCTGTAACTTGTGATGCTATCCTAAGTTCTCAGTTAGTTTTAGTGGACATGACGGTGATGTTCAATTCCTTTACAGTGTTTTTAATACTCTTCTTAAAGTGAGAGGTTTTAAATATGCTGCATAATTTAGGGAGGTTGTTTTTGTCATAAAGTTTATTAATGTCGATTGACCACCAGGGGTGGTTTATTTTTGAACTTCCTATGATAGTTAGCTCTAGTGGGGACTGCCATTTCTATACAATTATCTAAATGGATGTAGAACTCCATGGTGTAGCTAGCTGATGTGTCTAAGTTTGGTTAGTGAAACTATAAGAGAATTAATCAGTTCACCATAGAGTAGGATGAGGTCTGCATGTTTGTAAACCTTGAATTTAACGTTACATAATGTTATGTAAGGGATTTTGAAATTTTAAAGGTGAGCATTACAAATTTGTAGTCAGACTTCTCTCGGGAAGGGGATGCCAAAGGAACAGTGCATGAGGCAGCTATATTTGTAAGGAGTACACCAAGAATGTTGCTTTCGCTGGTAGGTTTTAGCAACAATCTACTCCAGTGAATTTTTGTTTACCAAGCCTAAGAACTTCTGGGCATACCTTACAGTGGATGTATAGATGTTACAGTTTATTGAAGGGTAGTCACCAATATAATAGAATTTTACGGCTATGGAGATCATGAAGTATATTGATGAATCTTAGGTAATTATCAAGGGGCCTATAATAGGGCATGAATTGATAAATTGTCCTATCTAGGATAATTTGAAGTTCATTGAGTTTTGTTTGTGGGTCCTTAGGAATCTACCTGGAGGTAATAAGGACCTTGCCAACAATATATGGGCTACAATGGTCTCCATTGGACCCAAACACTTGAAAGGTGCAAAACCCAGGTATGGAAGGAGTTCTTTCTTTTCATTTAAACCAAATATATGTAATTGTACAAACACGGATGTTTTTCAAATGCAGAAGAGTCTCAAGAATGGGTAATTTATTGTTGAGACATCAGACATTGAGAGCCTCTGTAGTGTGATCTAATTTTGGATTTTCTGAGTTTGTTGTATTGGAATATCCATCAGTTGGACTCTACCTAAAAGAAACTATGTGGGCAGCAAATGCTTTAGCCAGTGTGCAGAAGCCTTGGAATGAGAGATGGAGATCATCCTTAGAAAAGCAATTTGGACTGTCAAGCACCTCATCCCTTGCTGACAGATACTGGATCTCCCTGGAATGACACCAACTATTTAACAAGTTCCTGTAACCAATTATCTTTTTTTTATACCTAGGCATTAATCAAGGTGATGAAAGGATTCCACTCAGGATCAGTGTCTTGCCTGTATTTTTCACCTGCTTGGAAAGTACTGAAATGTCTCTTTGCAGGTGCCCCTCAGGGTATTACATGTTAAGTCATTCACTCACACATGGACAACTACCATGTTGTAGTCATATTTGTCTGGTGAAAGGGTCCTTAGATATCTTGTGATATCTGAGACCCTGGTGCCAAAAGACAACTCATTGTAGCCCTCTCCTTGCTTTTTGAGTGTAAAGTCTGTGTGCCTACCTATAGAGTTAACTATCACTAAATCACATTTGTTACTACTGTGGTTGAGAGTGATGGATTTGATGTGGTTTGGCTTAAGATGACTGTGCTGAAGGATTGCATGAGGGAGATGAACAGTCTGATTTTGTCTGAGACCTAGTGTTCTTAGATCTGGGAAGCATTGGTAGGGATTTTTTTACAGCCTCAGCATAAGCCAAGTTTATTGTGATTTGACTCTGTGATGATGGTGTTTCCTGCTCACATGATTTCTTAAGTATTTACACTTCTCACAGATAGATGGTTATGCTGAGCAAAAGTTCATTATCTGTGATCATGAGGCAGTTGGTACATTGTCTTAGGAAACCAATAAAGAGGAAACAGGCAGGCAGACCTTCCATCTTGTCTGGTGATTGATGAGTTAAACAGGACAAGCAATGGACAGCTTAGTGAATAAGCATGTTACCTTGCTTAGAAAGACTTGCATGTTAATATGGTAAGATTGAAACACAGAAACATAAATTCTGATGGCTAATAAGGACTACTTGCCCTGACAGTTCTCCCCATTTCCCTACCATTTGGATAAAACATAGATCTCACTTAAGAGAGTATTTATTTTTCCTTCCATCAAGCATAAGAATTACCTTATATCTGTTGCATGCATTAGTTAAATATCATTGTTTTTGATACTGACAGCTTGTCAGGATGTCTGCTGTAATTATCCACAATCTTTTTCATAAAAGTGCTTTCTCATATTGCCCTTGAGTCTTTCAGTCTGTGTCTTCAAATTGCATCTTGTTCTCATGTCCCTCTGTTTTTGTCAGTGTACACATGTGGACTGTGTTGGGTCCCATTGATGTCTTACCTGTTAGATAAAAAACTCTACAAGAAAACAAACTTATACTTTCCTGTGCAGATTGTGCACCATTTTGTTGCTTTCATTTGTTCTATACATGTTACGTCTATGCCGTTCTCAAAATAAAATTTCTGCACTGTACACTATTCCAAAGGTGGTCTCACCAGCTGTCTGTATCCATGTCATCAAAATTGTTGAGTTGCATCGGACTATTATAGTGAGCCCATGAACACCCAACACTATCTACAAAGCTTACTAGATAAGTAGAGAATGGAGGTAGAATTCCAGCCCTTCCTTCCATATCACACACACACACACACACACACACACACACACACACACACACACACACACACACACACACACACACACACACACACACACACTCACAATTTAGAGTAATCAATCCACCTACCTTGCCTTTTAGATGTGGGAGGAAACTGGAGTACCTGGAGAAAACCCACATGGAGGACATGCAAACTTCACACAGAAGGCACCCCAGCTGAGAACTGAACTGCAGAACTTCTTGCAATGAGGCAACAGAGCTACTCACTTAAAACACTAGTCTTCCCAGCTGCTGTATGCATGGATAATTCATAGCTCCATATGTAGGTACTAGGCTATTAGCCCTAGGGCCTATACAAGCCTAGCCAAAAAGGTACCCTGGCTTTCACCACCCAAGAAAATTATTTTCCTGTGCCCCTGTTGAGCAGAGCCACAGAACTGATCCCTGGGGTGAATTTCCTATTTCCCATCCAATCATCAAAATTCTTCTTGAAGAGTGCTAATGAGGAGCTCTGTTTGACATAGATAGGTAATCTGTTCCAGAGTATTGGAAGTCTCTGGGACAGGAATCTATCCCTCCAGTACGTTCTGTTTATTGTGGTGACAAGGTTTAGGTCCCTAGAGCATGTAGCTCAGAGGGATTGGGATTTCTTTAAGTGGAACATGTCCAACAGCTCTGGGTTTGACATAGCTTTGTATGTTAGGCAGAGATTGCCGCTGAGTAGGTGATATGTGACAGAGTAGTTTTTGAGACAGTCTGCATAGGGCATCTGTTTGAGGCCAATGATCCTCTTTGTGAGGTATTTCTGTGGTCTTTCCATTTGTTGTGGATGTCTTATGACGTACATACCAAAAGGGACGTTGTACTCTATAATGGGTCTAATGAGTGATGAGCAGAGGGGAACAATGACCTCTTTTTTTCTGGATGAGAAACCTTTTGTGATGAGGTGAGCCATGTAGAAGGATTTCCTGACCACTGTGGCAATGTGATTATCAAAGGAGAGACTACTGTCCACCTGTGTCCCAAGGCCTCTTATCACACTTTTGGCATTAAGTAGACTACCACTTATGTGGTAGTTCATGGGTACAGAGCTTTTTATCAAAGGGGATGACAATACACTTTTTGGCATTGAGCTTCAGGCCATGGCTTTGAAACCAGGCATCTGTCTCAGTGAGGCCCTTTTGTAGTATGTCCACATCGTTAGGAGTTTCGATTATGGCTCCTAGTTTGAAGTCATCTGCAAACTTTGTTAACATGTACTTCAGAGAAGTAGATACCAAACAGGAGAGGACCCAGGACTGAACCCAGTGATACTCCACTTGTCACTGGTCTGAAGTCGGATTTGGAGTCTGCTACTTTCACAGTGTGGGTTCTGTCCGTGAGCCAGTTGGCAACCCATCTTGTGACATAGGGATTTATACCTAGTTTAGTGAGCTTATCTATAATTCCAGAGTGGGGGATGGTGCCAAAAGCCTTGGCGAGATCTAGATAAGCTGTGTGAACCACCTTACCCTCATCTATGGCTTTGGTGACTGCTTCAAAGAAGTCAATCAGGTTTAGGAGACATAATCTGCCTTTTACAAACCCGAACTGGGTAGGGACCAGAGTTTGGAGATTACCAATGTCTTTGTTTATGAGTTCCATGATGATACTTTCCATGGCCTTGCAGACCAGGCTCGTCAGTCTAATGGGGCTGTAGTTCCCAGGTCCATCGTGGATCCCCCTTTGTGGAGTGGAATAACCGTCACAGTGTGCCATTCAGTAGGCACAAAGCCTGAGGTGAGGCTATGATTGAACATGTTACTGTTGAACACGGTAGGGTGCCAGTTCATTCTGTAGTTTGTGTAGAACGCAGCCTGGGATATTGTCAGGTCCCATGGATGCTGTGTTCTTGGCTTTGGAGAGTGTGTGTTTTACCTGTGCAGCCGTGATTACAGGAACTTTGTTTTCTTCCGGTATAGAGATGGGCCCTCTAGGTGGTGAGAGGGGGGTAAAGTTAGCACTGAACCTATCTGCCAGGATGTTGGCAATATTAGTTGGTTCTGTATGTTTAGTGCCATTGTGCTGTAACTCAGAGCAGATCTGAGTGTTGCCATTGAGATTCTTGGCATAGCTATAGAATGCTTTGTGGTTGTCTTTAGAGTCAGTGGAAATTTTGTTTTCATAACTTGCTTTGGAGGATTTTATGAGGGATGTCAGCTCCTTAGTGAGGTTGACGAAGGAGTTCCTCCAGTCATGGGATTTAACTTTTTTTTGCAACAGTTTCTTTCTTCTGTTGTAGAGTTTGTTTATGGCAGAGGACCACCAGATTGACTTCCTTTTTTTGGAGGATAGCATCTTGGTTCTATTAGAGATAGCATGATCTATGCACTCGTGTAAATGCTTATAAAGTGCATTTGTGAAGCATTCAGCAGTCGTACCTCTATTGTCCATCTGCATGGGTGTCATGAAGTTTGCCACTTCTGTCTTAAGAAGTGTGAAGCTGGCTTTGGAGAAGATTTTTATGGTGGTTTCCCTAATTGGGGTTGGGGGCAGGATGTGGATGTCTAGGGTGATTAGCTTGTGGTCGGATCTGACCAACGAGGAAGTGACCTCTGGTGTGGAACACCGGTCACCCATGTTGGTAATGACCTGATCTAGGATATTGCTGCCCCTGGTGGGGGTGTGAATAAGGTTATCCAAGGTGTTGGAATTTATGAATTCCAGAAAACGTTGAGCAAAAGAGTTGGCACATGAGTAGTTTTCCCAGTTAATGGTGGGGTAGTTGAAATCACCCATTATTAGGGTGTTGGGCTGTACCCTAATACTTTCCAGTGTATCAAGAAATGAGGAGTGGTAATCCTGAGGCATGGTGGGGGGTCTGTAGCAAGCTACAATTTGGATTGCGGACTTGCTCAGAGTTAGTTGCACTTGGATAATCTCGGATGCATTCTGCTGTGCAACTAGCCTGGAGGTGTGGATATCCTTAATGAATATGGACACACCTCCACCTTTAGTGCTTCGTTACGGATTAGGTGGCCGTAAGTGTGGTATGAATTATAGCCTGGTAATGCAGGGGTGCTCTCTGGAGCTTTGAACCAGGTCTCTGTCACTGCACAGATGTCGATGTTCTCCATTTTAAGGAGTGCCTCGAGTGAGTGCATTTTGAGATTTAGACTTATAGCATTGAGTAGCATTACCCTCAGATTTTGCTTGTTTGTACCTGTTACGGTGGTGAATTTGTCATTTGAACCTTGCCTAAAAAAGGCACTATAGGGGTGGCAAGAGCCTTAGCCAGCATCCGGAATCCCATGGGCGACAGGTGCAGGCCATCTCTGGCAAAGCATCATGGTCTGTCGATCATGTCGTCCCAGGCAGACAAATACTGGATCCTCTTAGAATGACACCAGAAGCTTAGCCAATTGTTGAAGTCAATCATTTTGTCCTTGTGCTGTGGTATCATTCTGGGTGATGGTGAATTCATTTTTTTTTCTACTGGTGATGTCCCTTCCTGTGCATCCCAGTCCTCTACCTGCTTTCTTTGTCATGCAGTCACACTGCTTGTTTATGTCCAGATCATTTGGTTTAAACACTTCTGGTACAATTCTACTATTGCTGTTGTTACTACTTCCCTCCATTTGTGTAGTACTTTTTGCATCACTGAAGCAGGTATGATAAGAAGCTGAAAACAAAACAGAGTATATGATAGAACTTTTAATCTACTGAATCATCAGAGTTAACCGTCTAGTTCATCTATAGCATTTGTGACAAAGAATCTGAATGAGAACTGGTATAATACAAGGAGATGTGGAGTTTCAAGAAAGGATATTTGCTTAAAAGTTAGCAAGTAGCACTTAGTTCCTTAAATGTTCACTAGTATAAAAATAGCTTGCTGTCAGTTTTACCATGTATTACCCTTTCACAACACTGTTAGGAATGGTGGCTTCTTTACCTGAACCTGAATTATCCATTTCTTCTGCAGGGCAAGAGCTGGCATTCCCAGGCAAGGTAAAATCTCTATAGCCCATTTGTTCCTGCTCAGGTAGCCCATTCATTGCCCAATGGCAAAGTTTGGGTAGTAAATAGAGGATCTACTTGCTGGTCCTCTGGAGCAGCCTACCCCACCCCATTGGAGTATCTTCTACACACAGTACCTTACTATTTTCCGCTATGGCTGTCTGTCACAGTCAAGATGCATCCACATGTGTCCTTGGCTATGTGCATATTTACATAGAAAGTGAGTGGTCATAGGCTTATGCTCCATGGGTGCAACACCTGGTGCTCCCACTATTTGTCATCCAAGTGGCAGGCCAGAGCCCCCAACCTCCTTGCAGGATTTGAAAGCCATCAGTGGTTGCTATATTCCATCGTTCCCAGCCTGGACTGTTAGACACCTGAGCCACTAACTCAACTCAGGTCACCTGGACCTGTGTAGCAGCCTATCCCACCACTGGTATAGTACCTCCCATAAAGCATCTCACTAATTTCAGTTATGGCTGCCTGTCACACTGAAGATGCCTCCACATGTCCCCTTGGCTATGTGCATATTTACACAGGCAGTGCATGCTCATAGGCTCATGCTCCATGGCTGTAAAACCTGGTGTTCCAGGACTGGACAGCCATCAGTAGTTGCTCTTTTCTATTCTCCCCAGCCCGGTCTATCAGGCACCTGAGACACTAACTGAACTCTGGTCACAAGAACTTTATCCCAGAACTGACTAGCACAACTACTTGCTTAACTGTAATCTCTTGAACCTTGCTTACAGAACTGCAGCTGATAAGTAGAAATGAGCTAGAAGAAAACTGTTTAGTTATAAAATGACAGTTAGCCATTATTGTTTATGACATCTGCTTCTTCAGAATCGGCAGAGAAAAATGTAGAGTTTTATTAGCCTGAAAAATTGAGGGATTTCTTATACAGATCAAATCAGTGGTCATATGAAATGAAACTGTGACAGCAAGAATTCCTTTAACTAGTTGGTGACATTTATAAGACCATTAATAACATTATGACAAGGATATATGCAGCAAATGCTACTCCAGGGGAATGCTAATATTCACTCCTTAACTCTGTTTTACTGCTGACATGTCTATAGTTTGGTACCACTAAAATACCAAATTTGCCTTCTATATGTCTTGTTAAACAAAGGAGGTTGCTTCAGTTGTCAGCTCTTCTTTTCATCCATGGCATTCCGCAGGACTCCATTTACGGTCCTTTGTTGTTCACTGTGTATATGCTTGCCTTGGGATGTATTATGTTAGAGTGAGGCTTGCACTGATGGTATCCAGATGAGCACTCCTTCTATCAAGAATAAATGTCTGCTGTAAATGTATTGCTGATAATTTGGAATGCATCCACAATTGGATGGTAGTACAATGCCTTTGATCCAGGTCATGGCTCAAAAGTGACCTTAGACCAACCCATTTACCTGGTTAATAAATTAAAATAAATAAAAATACATTTGTAATTGCTTATAGCTCATCACCTCCACAGCAGTTGCCATGCCTATCCTTTCTACTTTTCTGGATTCTTGTGCCCCAATATTAACTGTGGTAATGACCACTATGCAATATATGTTAAAAGGGTATAGTTTAGGGGTCATCATCAATGACAAACTGACACTACCAAGTCTTCTTGTTTCTATCTTAGGAACATTGGACTTATAAAGCAACTTATTCTGCCTGAGGATTTCTCTGTGGTTGCTTAAAGAACACAGCAAAGTGGAACCCAGCAGCTCAATCCAACCAAAATAAGAAAAGTAAACTGCAAAAAAAAAAAAAGAAAAAGAATAATAATTTGGATTCATTCATCAGAAAACCAAAGTTTTTTTTAAATGCTTTTTAGTAGTTGTACATACCTTGGTTTTCTCCCATTTAGATAACTGTAGCTTTCTGTTTTCGGGGCTAGCAGACTCTAGGAAAGTGACTGCGTTTGGCATAGAACTCTGCAACCTTGCTACATGTAACCAAGTCTGTGGGTTCTACTACCACATCAAGTAATTAGATTAATTTCCCAGTACTGATACTGAAGTGCAGCATAACTAAGATGCTGCACTGCTGAGTGTACAATGCTTCAGATCAGACATAAAATCAAGGTCCCATTTGCCTGTGTTGGTGGCAGCTCAGGTAGATGTAAAAGATTGGATGACACATCAAAAAAAAAAAAAAAAACAAGTAGAGGAAGCTACCTCATCCCTAGTAAATATGAATACAATCTTGGGCTTCCCTGAAAAGAGGATACTGGCCTAACAGGACTAACTCAGTCAACAAATAGTAAATAAATATATAGACAACAGCCTTATACAGAAATATACAGTGGTAAGTATAAAACAAAGAGAAAAAACATTGCTCAAATGTAGAGTGTGCCATCATTCAGACATATACAGGTATATTAGCATCATATACATACATGCAAAATAATTAAGAATCAGTCCTTCAATGCAATTTAAAAGCAAAAGTATGTAGAACATGTAACATGGCCAGGCTCAGTCCAATTGGACCAATTTGGCCCAATAGGTTCATAGATTCATAGGTAGGTACTAGGCTATTGGCCCTGGGGCCTATACAAGCCCAGCCAAAACGGTACCATGGCTTTTGCCACCCAAGAAAATTATTTTCCTGTGCCACTGTCGAGCAGAGCCACACACAGAGGTCATCACTCCTCCAGTTATCTGCCTAAGAGACATTGCAGAAAAGTACAAGGGATTCTCCTATTCTAGTCTTGTTCTCATAGTCCTTACAAGTTCAGTATGATTAGTAACTGCAGTTTCATGTCTCTTGTATAGCTGACATTGTTAGCTATTCACTGTCCCATAGTAGTCAGCTGTTGTTGGTGAGTGCTTCAAAAGCAGTTAATGCATCAGAAGATATGACCATGCCTATTTTAAAGACTGATGAAGTGGCATTATTTTCTTTTGCTTCTCTTTCTGATGTGGGGTTAATGAATGGTTGTTAATGAACAAAGTTACATGAAATAACTGTGAAATAGTCAGTCTCAGAGAGCATAAAAACAAACACTAGTAATCATAAAAAATGAAGATACTGTGATGTAAGCATACCTTTCAACCTGGAAATATCAAAAATCTGGACAAAGGCCCCTGAAAAGTAGGTACAACTGGCCAGAAATCTATATGCTAATTAACATAACATTTGAACATATAATTATGTAACCCTGCCCACCCCAATGGAATTGTGGGATACCAACATTCAACTGCAAATTGAAGAACAAAATATTTAACACAAAATATAACCAGAGAACAATAGTGTTTTATTTATATTAGTTCCCCAACTCACAATTCCATTATTAGATTGAAAAAAAAAGTCTTTACTTCTGGGAGCTCTACCACAATACGTTAGATGGGGCTGTACAGAGTTTGTTGTGAAGAACTGGGCTTGTAAGTGGACCAGGATTGTCTAAGCACAGAACAGAGGTGAAGGAGACAGAGACAGGATACTCTGTACCAACAGAATAAAATACATAACATTTTAAAATGGAAAAGCAGCTTAAAATGCAAGTAATGTAGTAGATGAATGCCACTGATAAAAAAGACAAATTTAAACGTAAATTTTAAATATAAGAGAATGGTGTATGCCAATGTAATAAGCAGACAAAACTGAAAGGTTTGTTTACTAAGCTACTTTATATTTTTGCGCCCCCTATGTTTTACAATTATCCTAATCTAGACACATCTTATTGCAACCCCCCATTTTTCTACTTGTGTGTGTGACATCTCAAAGTTCATAACAAGATCTTTTTCCTTGGATTTGCCTTACCTAACCTTCCACAGGAAGATCACATAATCTCTCTAACAGTAGGACCTTGTACCCCATTTTTCCAACATTCCATCCCAATCTACACCAGAGGTGTTAGAGCTGTGAGGCTGGAGATAACCCCACTTCTGAGAATGTGAGACATCTATTACCAGTCACACTCCCCCCCACCACCACAACATGACAATGATGCCGCTGAGCAACCACATCAATCATACAGACACCCTGTTCAAACACCAGCAGTTCACCTAATATAGTAGAGCCCTAGTAAAATATTATACTGTTTTATCAGTTAATTATATAATTTTGCCTGAATGCTCTTAGTGAAAAAGGCTTACCCCAACTACTGTACAAATCTGCCCTTCCCAATGTATCCAAGCTACTTATAAAAACAGTTTTCTGCCCAGTGCCCTACCTACCAAATGCAGATTTTAATGTTATTAGTTACTCTGCTACTATGAAAAAGATTTATTTATGTTTCAACCTTAACAGAAAATTACAAGAGCAAAAAAACAACTCAAAACCCATCATATGATAGCTCACACAGATTTACATAATAAAATATATACCTGCACAGCAGCCTAATATGAAAATGATCAGTTATGATTTGCTTTGCTATCATATCTGGAGCTGAAAAAAAATTCAAAACATTTAATCCCCAAACACTGTCTGAAGAAATGCGCAAGAAACAATGGAATCCTTGCAGATAATTTCATCATCTAACAATAATCTTTCTGAGCATTCAGCTGCTTCAAGAATTACCTCAGAATGATGAAAAGCGGTATGATGCATTCTCCCTAATGATATCTAAACAAAGTATGCTGAGTTGTATCTTTCGGCTTTTCCCGGTTAGGGGTCGCCACAGCGGAACTCCGATCCGCTAATGATTGGCAGTAGATTTTTACGTACCGAGTTGCCAGCCCTGACGCACAACCTTCAACGAAGGTACGCCCATTCACGCATGTCTCCACACAGAAGACGATTTAACTGAGAATCGACCAGGACAACTTCTTACTGTGAGGCAACAACGCTACCGCAGAACCACAGTTTTTAATTGTTAGTGGCACTTTAACAATAGTCTTCATTCAAAATAAATTAAAACTTGAACTTTACAGATGTATAGTGTTCTACGGCAAGAGTCACAAGTACACAATGACCACCACAATCAAATGGCAAATATTTCTACTACTACTATTTGTGTGTTTCTGAAACACAGGTAAGACTCACTAGTACTAAATAAGAAGTACTAAAACATGCACGAATAACTTGCATTGCTGCGAGATGTTTTCATCACTGAATAGTGCTTAGATTGTTGTCTGCCAGACTGCCATGAATTATGCATCAAACATGTATAAGTGACTCAGAGACTAGTGTCTGCTCTGCTAACTAGACAAATCAAATTTACAAGGTTGTGATGATTCATTTTTAAATATTGCTGTAATTCATTTAAAAGCCAAATGAACCAACCACAGGGTTTGCATGGTTGATAGTCCCATAATGACCATATATATTTTTATTATTATATGTGTTTTTTATTATTCTTTTTTACTTACCTTGAGTAAGTTGAGGTTGAGCCGCCATTGAAAACTATTTTTCTTCATCCTCCTGATCCTGAGCAGGACATGGGTTGGATGGAAGCTGGGTGGGTGTGGTGGTGGTGCGTGTTGGTGTCTGTCTGTGTCCTGTAGTCCTTCAGCCTCTAGACTACTGCACTACACCACTCTGCAGAAGTCTTTAAAGTTAGAACTAAAGTTTAAAACTGAAATTGTGCAATGAGCACAGGAGCAGCTCTTGCATCTGCTCCACTCACCAGTCCATTCAAATTCAAACCAAAACAGTCCAAGAAGTCTCGGAGTGAGTCTGACAGGCAGTCATGAAGCTGGTATCATCACCCCCTGCATGTTGATGACATTGCAGGATACTCTGGTGATGCATGATGATGTCAGCCATACCTTAAATATATAAATCATTAAAAAAAAAAAAAAATCAGGAATTGAAGGGGCCACTTGAAAATTTGTGGTGCCACATTATTTTTACCTCAAACCCGGTAAATACAGAGGAATTTGGTATGGTTAAGAAGTATGGATGTGAGGTAATGTCTGATCATGAAGACTTGTGACAGAATGCTACTAACTCAGCAGTGCAGCAGAGAAATGTTTGGTGTAATTAGAGATAGGAGCAAAATAATCTCAATGAAATGAAAGACGAGGTGTGTGTGAGTTTGTATTTGTGTGTGTGCTGAGTAGTGGAGTGGTGTATGGCAGAGGAGAACTAAAAAATTATTTACATTTCTGAAAGTGTTAAAACAGTAACACAATGGAAAACAGCCAAAGAACAAAAAAAGTAAGCATGCAGAAAAGTGCAAATCAGGATAGTATGTAGCATGAATGAACACACTCATAAGTAGGCATGATACAAGAATTCACTCAATAAAATAAGTAATAAAGAAGGTAAGAAAAGTACCTGCAGAGTGTCATAACACCATACAGTATAACGTTTTAAAGGAGAAAATAATATACAAAAAATGTTTGCAGCATGTACTATTGTTGGGCGTGGGATGTGAAGGAGAATAAGGAGTCAACTGAAAGAAAGGAAAGGTGAGAAAGAGAGAAAATTCATAAAGAATAGGGGAACAAGGGGAAGTGTTCCTACCTAGGTTCAGGAGATCCTGGCAGTGTTACAGAGTATGGTTACTCTTAAGCCAGGTTGTATCCATCTGGTGACACATCATATAGATAGAGAACCTCAGTGGCCCATCAACCAGGTCTCTTACAGTATGCCTGAGTGAATTAAGCAGACCCTGAGAGAGGAACAACAAGGCATACTGAACTGGAGGGTGATCCAAAAGTGGAGTAGTTAATATAGCAATAACCGATTACGTGGGTGTGGTATATTGAAGATTTACCCATGGATGGTGTGGTTTAATCATGAGGGTGAAGCCCGACTGATTAAAGAAAGCCAACCGTGGGTAAATCTTCAATATACCACACCATGGAGTCAGTTATTGCTATTATACAATGACATTATTTAACAAAAAATTACTTACTTTTCTTAAATAATGTCTTTGTATAACAGCGCTGTGGTGTTTTTCCTCATTGTTTCCTGGTTCTGCTGCTTTGCTGATGTATGGAAAACTCCACACAGCATTAAAACTACTGGGCAGGCCAGTTCTTGCTGTTTGCCCTATCTGTCTATGCAATCTATCTTTCATTCTTTCTTTCTTTCTGTTTTTTAGCTGGGTGGAACACTGATCTTGGTGGGACATTTTCATTTCAGCTCCTGAAAATGAATCAAATACAAATAACAAAATGATACTGATGTGTAATGATGCAGGTGAAATATAACACATGATGAGCAGATAAACTGCAATAAAAAGGTGAATGTGTACAGAGGAATAACTGCATATGTAAAAATATTCTACACTTGCCCGATATCAGTATACTTCAATTAATGATACAATATTTACAGTATATAACAGTTATATGGAGGGAAAAACGGAGAGGGGAAAGACATAAAATCTAGGACAGAACGAGGTTAATGATGGACTGTACATGTCCGTCTCTACCCGTAGATGACAAAAAAAAAAAAAAAAATCCAAGAAATTTGTCAGCAGCCATGATCCTTAACCTCACTCTGAAAAATCTGTCCCGCACATGTACATCTGCACACAGTAGCCTGTCATCTAGTTTAGTTTGAAAAGTAAATGTTATTAAGTTACTGTAAATGCATGTAAAAGAGTATTGCATATGCTGACAGAGAAGTTCGGGCACTCAATGATACCATAGCGACCAGACTTTTCCTTTTGGTATATACTCGATGTACAATGGGCACACTGGTTGAGCTGACCAATCAGTGTGCTCCTTTTTGAATGTTACTGGCCACTCATTGTATAATACATAATAGTGTAGATTTCTGATGCCTAATCTGAAATAGTCTTAAGTTCAAAGTGCCTGCAAGTGGAGGAGGAGGAGGAAGTGCAGTATTAGATGAGGGGCCCCACCAAAATATTTCAGATTGGGCCCTACAATTGCTAAGGCTGGCCTTGATTAGTAATAAATAGATTTTGCAGTGGTACACAGGGAAAAAAAGAAGAGAAGAATCATCATCATCATCATCAGCCCCTTTTTCCTCATAATCTGCATGGGATCAGGGTATCATGTTAACTGTTGCCATCTCTCTTGATTCAATGCCACACTCCTGCCTTCTTCGATACTCATGCTTGACTGCCGCAGATCTTCTTTCACACAATTCATCCACCTCTTTGCCAAACATCCTCATTTCCTCTTACCTTCTTCCTGTCTGTCCCAAATCTTCCTCACCAGATTGTCTTCTACTTTTCTGCAAGTGTCTGTACCACTGCAATCTGTTCTCTTTTATCTTTTCTGCAATTGGAGCTACTTTGCCTTCTACTCTTATGTTCTCATTTCTTTGTCTGTCCCACAGTGTGCATCCTACCACTCTTCTCAGGTACTTCATTCCCATCATCTCTAGCTTCTTCATCTGCTCTGCCTGTACTGCCCAGGTTTCTGTACCATACAGTAGTACTGGTCACACCACTATCTTGTACACCTTACTTTTCAGCTTCTTTGGCATACTTCTGCTATAGACTACATCCAAGACTCTATGCCATTTGGCTGCAGCCCATGATTCTAGCTTTGACCTCTTCATTCAGACTTCCTTTCTCCTCACCCACCCCTCCCAGATACTTGAAGCTATTTACCTGTTCCACTATCTTCCTTTCTATCTCAATTCTCATCTTCTTCTGATTTCCCCAATTTGCTGCCATTACCACTGTCTTATCTGTGCTTAGTTTCATCCCATGTGCCTTCAGTTTTGCATTCCATTCCTCTATCCTTCACAGATGTTCTAGCTCAGAGTCTGCCTGTAATGCCAATGTGTGCATACAGCAACTTTGTTGATCTGTCCCCTCCAACTTGTTTGCTAATGTAGTCCATCACCAATATGAACAGCAGTGGGCTCAGAACTGAACCCTGGTGCACACCCACTCCCAATGGGAACCCCTCTTTGAGGCCGAACACTGTTTGTACTTGAGTCATTGGGTTCATGTACATAGTCTGCACTAATTCTACTGGTGTTTCTGGGACTTTGAACCACTGCAGTACTGCCCAAATCAGCTTTCTTGGGACCTTACCATATGCTTTCTCCAAGTCTAGGAATGCCTAGTTGGACTCTTTCCTCATCTCTAGCTTCTTCTCAACTATCTGTCTCACTGCAAACATTGAGCCAGTTGTGCTGCATTCTGATCTGAATCCAAACTGGTCATCTTCCATCTGACAATCTACTACTCTGCGTATCCATTTATTAATCACCCTCTCCAGAACTTTCATGTAATGTGATAGGAGTTTGATGCCTCTGTACTGCCCACAGTTGTGGATGTCCCCTTTCTTCTTGTACACCGGCATGAGTATGCTTATTCCCCAGTCATCTTGGATATGCATTCCTCTGCACACTGCTATGAGTACCCTCAGGAGCCATTTCTCCCCTATCACCCAGCATCTTTATCATATCTGCTGTGACCTCATCTGAGCCTGCTGCTTTCCATGACTTCATTTTCCTTAGTGCTGTCCTTACTTCTTCTAGGGTGGGCTCCTCTTCTTCTCTCATCATAGGCTGCTTCTGGAGCATTACCACTTCTGTGGAGTTTTCTTCATTAAGAAACTGCTGGAACTACTCCTTCCATCTGCTTTTCATTTCCTGTGGATTGGTGAGCAGTTGTTGCTGGCATCCTTTGTGAAGGGTGTCTGGCTATCTTCTTCATCTTTCTGTCTTTGCCTTGCAACCTGATATAGTTTCTTTGTGCCACCTAGTGTGTTACTTTCCAGAAGCTGGTAGTGTGCCTCCCATGCCCTGTTCTTTGCTATTGCAACTCATTTCTTAGCTTCGTTTTTAGCCAACCAGTATTTCTTCCTGTCCTGGTCAGTCTTTTCTATCTCCCACTTTTTCCTGCACTCCTTATTTCTGTTGATAACTTCTTGGATTTCTGCTTTCCACCACCAGCTTTCCTTATGTACCTTATTTCCATACCTGGCTTGGTCACATATCTGTTCTGTAGTCCTCACACATGCTGTCTTGAGGCACTGCCATTCTTCTTCAACTCCACATATTTCCTCCTCTTCTTGGGATGCTAGAACCATGAGTAATTCCTTGGACTGTTGTCCTTTCTCTCTAGTCAACTTCCAGGTCTTCAGTCTGGTATCTGTTGACCTAACCTTCTCTGACCACTGCTTACAGCTGATTGTGGCTACCAGTGGTTTATGCTATGGGCAGACTGTTTCACTGGGGATGAATTTGCAATCAGTTATTCTACCCCAGTGCCCTTTCCTTATTAGGAGGAAGTCTACCTAAGTTGCATGTTGGCCACTCTTGTATGTGATCTTGTGACTGTCTCTCTTTCTTAACCATGTGTTGGCTACTATCAAGCCATTTGCCAGACAGAAGTCTAGAATGGCCTCTCCTTCTTTATTCCTGTTGCCCCACCCATGTGGACCCAGGCAGTCTTCATATCCTGTTCTTTCTGTCCCGATATGTGCATTCAAGTCACCCATTGCCAACACCAATTCATGTTGTCTTGCTTTATCTAGTAGGTCCTGCAACTGTCGTCTGAATGTACTCTTTTTCCTCACTATCACAACCCTGCTGTGGGGTATAAGCTGAGACTATGAATACTGTTCTGTTATTACATTGGAGTCTGATTGCCACAAGTCTATCACTAATTCTGATGACATCCCTCACTGCCTTCTAAAGCCTGTGTCTCAGCACAATTCCCACATCATTTCTAGCCTGTCCTCCTGAGTAGTAGACTCTGGGTCCCAAGCCAAGTGGCTTTGCTGCCCTGCCCTTCCATCTTGTCTCTTGGATGCATAGGATGTCCAGACTCCTCTGTATCATCATGTCATCCTTTTCCAAGCTGCATCCTGTCAGTGAACCTACATTAAGTGTAGCAATTCTCAGTTCATGTTTGGCAGATTGATTGGTTTTCTGTCCAGCTTTCACTCAACAGTGCTATCCCAGGTAGCCCAGACTCAGCAACTAGACACCTCACAGCCAGTAGCTTATTGACCCAGGGCTGCTGGGCTTTATGGGGGCACACAATGCTAACAGGGGCACATACAACCCTCCCACCATTAGCATGGGTGCCTGGCATAGCTCAGAGTAGGCCGGATCCTCAACTTACTTATCATCGGTATCTACTCATGTCCATATTGCTGACATTAGTCAACATGACTGAATGACCTAGAGCCATATTTTTACACTGTCAAGTGGCTAGCCCTGCCACAGTGTGCAGTGTGTAATCCATGTCCCCTTTTCTTGAGGATACTGCACGCCACAATAGATGCCCAAAGTGGTTGGTCTGTACAACTCTTCCCCCTATAGGGCACCATTTAGAGTTTATGCTGTTACTCACAGCTCCATTCATGTACGTTCCTTCTAATATTTGTGTTTTTCTGGCAAATCACTTTGGATTGAAATCACTAAATTAAGACATGCATTTTAGTTTCAGATGTCATATCCTTCAAACTATGCATGCCAACACAAACCCTGTTATTCTAGCAATGTTCTAAGTTTATAAGAACAATATTTAAAATCTGTCCCTATTTTTGGGCCTTTGTAACCCGTTTAATTTAGCTTTTGTCCAGATTTCTTGAACTAAGAGGCTGAGAAGTATCTCTCACACACACGCACACACACACACACACACACACACACACACACACACACACACACACACACACACACACACACACACACACACACACACACACACACACACACACACACACATTACACAAAATCATGTACTCCCCTGACACTGTGTGCTAATTGACTGCAGCACGTCTGATTCCAGCTTTGACATCCTCATACAAATTTCCCTTCTCCTCAGTCACATCTCCCACATACTTGAAACTGTTAACCTGGTCCACTATTTTCAACTTTTGTCTCAGTTTTCAGCTTCTTCTGATCTTCCCCATTTGCTGCCACAAACATTGTATTGCCTTTACTAGGTGCCTTAGGTTTTGCATTCCAGTTCTCTATCACTTGCCAGAGTTCCTGTTCAGAATCTGCTTATAGTGCTATATTGTCTGTCTACAGCAGCTGTGTTGATCTGTCCCCTCCATCCTGTTTGCTAATGCAAACCATCACTTGTATGAATAAGAGCTGAATCCTGATGCACATCTAGTCACACTGGGGACCCCACTGTGATTCCAAATGCTGTTTGTACTTGTGTCATTGTGTCTTTGTACATAGCCTGTAGTTATTCTAGCAATGTATGCAGGACATTGAGCCACTGCAGTTCTTCCCAAATCAGCTTTCTTGGCATCTTTTCATATGCTTTCTCCAGGTCTAGGAATACCCAATTGGACTTTTTCCTCACCTCCAACTTCTTCTCTACTATCTGTCTCACTGCAAACACTGGGCCAGTTGTGCTGCATCCTTATCTGAATCTGAACTGCTCAGCTCCTATCTTACTTTCTACTACCCTGCATATTCATTTTCAGTCAACCTCTCCAGCACTTTCATGTAGTGTGACAGCAGTTCAATATCACCGTACTGTCTGATGTTGTGATTGTTTCTAGAAGCTTTGCAAATGATGGGGAAATTGGTAGTCATCTGGGGCCCAAGTGCTATAGGCATTAAGGCATCATGGCCATGCTAGATGTGTAAAAATCTGTTCTGTATTAATTCATAAACAAATATAGATCTTCCATATGTGATGTGCAATAGTAGATGAATTACTAATGATAATGTTTAAAAAATAGTCAACAATGGGATATGAACCCACGGGTCTACCTGACATGGTCGACAGCTCATATGATCGACAGCTCATTTGGTCGACAGTTCATTTGATCGACAAGTATTTTAGGTGGGGGGCTTCACCACCACACCCCCCCCAATGTGGGGGGCTGTGCCCCCCCTAACTATATATATCAACTCCAGGGTCGCACAACATTGGGGAGGGGGGCAAATCTGCTTGTCGACCAAATGAACTGTCGACCAAATGAGTGTTGATCATATGAGCTGTCGACCATGTCAGGTAGACCCGAACCCACACATATACAATATATATATATATATATATATATATATATATATATATATACACACATATAAACAATATTCATATTTCCATATTGCTTAACCAGATGAGCTGAAGGACATTGCAGTTCTTTCAAAGTTTTAAAAACAGATATGAAATAGCAGTAAAACTAGTATATTTGAAGTCTGTATTAATATACAGTTATCACCGACACTCATGCATAATAATCACACTGGCCTAGTGTAGTTGCGTATAACCTCAGAATGCATTAACACATGGCTGTTAACTTTGATGAGTAGAAGAAAATTTACTCCATGTAAGTTAGTATGATTAATCGAGATACCCATGGAATACACTTGAAACACAATGCATCACATTAATTTATATGCTTAGTACAGACCTATATGATAAGAAAAACTGTAGGCATCTATTGGTTGGTGTCAGACCTCTTTGACCCTCTGGTGAAGATCCTCTGCTTCCGACTGATGTAGGTCATCATAGCAGTGGTGGACTTGCACACCAGTCCAGTACATCCCAGTTCACCCTGGTGCTCCCACAGAATCCATTTCCAGATGAAGATCATTGCAAAGTTCTCAGGGCATGCTCATGTCCAGCATAGACAATGAGCATCTGCGTTGTCTACTTCTCTGTCCATTTATGCATCTGGACTAGCTGAAGCCTCATCTCACTTTGCATCCTTGCTGAACTAGGACTACATTGCAGAAAAACAACTTCTGAAAAATGCTAACTGAGGTCCCACTCAGTTTGCAGGTAATAATGGTCTGATAAGGATATTTATCAGTATTGCATTTTTAAGTTGGTGCATATAGGATGGTTGCAGACTATTGGAGGGCATCAGGCATGTGTTACAGATATTTCTGTTTATTGATAACTATTGGGCAGTGCTGAGCACTGTATACTTGCACTGAGCTGTTAATTTGCCAAGATTCAAAAATGTATGCAGATGTTCACTAATGGGATTCCAAAACACTGAATACTATTGAACTTCATTAATTATGTATGGTAAAAATGGTACTTAAAAGGTGTGTGCACTTAGCTAACTTCACTCTGGGATAGAGCTGAATCAGAGCTGGCTTCCAAAGGTAAGCTGTCACCTGATTGTATTGCTGTAGTGGAATACAGTGCTATTATCACATACTTATGTTCACATTATATTGTGTAAAACAACTGAAACATGTTTTCTTGCATATGTTGGTTAAAATTGCCTGCATTACAACTTGTCAGTTACATAAAGGAGGATAGACTTCCGGAATATGCATGCATGTGGATACATGTCCATCAGTAACAAGGAGGTTTTCCCCCCAAATGCAGTTGTATGGCTACAAACAAACCAGCCCCATTGGAAGTACAGATGTGGACAGAAACAACATATATCAATAGTTAATGAAGAATAATCTGCAATGTCTAAAGTATGCTTATTGACTGATTTACATATACATTCTGATGCTTAATCATATGTCTATGGTTGTGATAATATTCTATGGGATATAAGCAATATTAGGTTGTCTTAGCATTTGCTTTATTTATTGTGGTGATATACGTATAGTCAGGACTACATAGAAGGTCATTTTCACATGCTGTTGTTTTAACAACTTGTCTCTGTGTAAATGTCAGTAGTTGTGTACCCTATCATGATGGTCACATTTGTGGTGCTGTCTATCACTAATTGTCATAATATCTGAGATGCACACTCCATTATTGATGTAGAAGTGCTAGTTGTTTTCAGATGTGCATGTAACTGTGGCAGCATCATTGCCATAGTACTGGAGTTGTAGTACACTGGTTATGTGTTTGTGTTTTACTTATCATAGCATCCATTGACATCAGTTTAAATTCTATCTCTGCATATATGACATACAAAGATATTGAATGGACTGATATTTGTGTGTATGTATGCTGATGATGTTAGGGTATGTGGATCAGCTCTTAACACACGCTTTTAATGTTCATTCCTATTATCTGTACATGACAGCTATATACACGACATGAATATTCTTGCGTAGCTATGCAATGTAAATTAGAGGTGACCCATTCATTTGGGATATACATTCAACATCGTCATGTAAATAAATGAGTACCTGTAAGAAATCTAAGCTGCATATATCATCTTGTCTTCCAGATGTCAAACCACAGTAGGAGAGACACTTTCTAAGATAGAGAAAATGAGATTATAATAGAGGCTCCACACCATCGTGGGCACAACCTGCTTGGACTGATGGGCAATACTGTGTGGAGGAAACGAGTGTGGACAGATCTGACACATCTGATAAATGCTGTAGGTGGTCACAACAGATCAAGGGAGTCCGGCTGGTGGTTTTGCTCTGACATGATCTTCCGTGCAACCAACACACTCCACCACTATAAGAGAGCAAAGAATGCCACTAGAGGTGGGCCACCCTTGCCTCCCCTGGATGAGTTGACAGTGCTCTTGGCCTTCAATCATATCACCTGCCAGGATCATTGGATACCCAGGGGAGGCATTGAGGCAGGTGCTTCAGGACATACAAATATTTTCAATGTTCATGAACAGTGCAGAATACACCAATTCTCATTGAAGGACATTATTGCACAATTCTTAATATTAGTGTTATATTTTTGTTAGAACAGTAAAGCTGCACCATGGACATGGAAGTACGCCTGGTGTGGATGTACAATGTAAGTGTTATAGCATTTTATTTTAGCAACACAATACATATATAACAGTGTCAGCAACATCTATGATGATGTATTTTTCACTTGTATAGGCCTATTAGTATCTGAGCATCAGCAGCACATGTTACATAAGTGTCCCTATATCCTATTAGTGTAATCCATAGATGCTGTGTGGCTCTGCCTCCTGTTATGATTGTGGAATATACTCACATGTTGTTGTTTGTGTGCCATGTTAACCTACTGATGTATCATCACAAGACATGGGCCAGGAATCATCTGCTACAGGTAGGCCTTTAAAGTCATTCATACTGCTGCTATTGTGCAGTATTGTTTAGCACACCTGTGATCTATGATATTAATGTTGGCTTCTTCCCCACACAAGTTCATCTGGATGACATGTGAATCACTTGTCATGTAAGTGTCTGTATATCCTGTTACTGTGATCCATGTTTGTGTGCCTCTGTCTCCTGATGTGATTGCGGATTATACTCATATGGTTGACTGTTTGCTTGTCATTTTATACTACAGGATTCACTTTACATTGAATGAGATGCTCCCCAACCAAGCAGGACATACCTGGTAAGGCTGTCTAGATGTTTGCTACTGTCCACTATTGATAATTACATATGTGCCTTTCATGACTAATGTAGATTTGTTCACCTGACAAGAACACCTACAATCAGAACATCACCATCGCCCATCTGGTATGTGCTCATCCTTTTTGCAGCAAGTTATACCTCAGGTTTAATGCTACATGATGCTTGTATGTGCTTACTATTGAGTGGACTATGTGTATTTTTTACATAACAGTGTTACTTCAACCCTCACCACTCTGGCAGTGGAGTCAGAGTTGGACTTTAGGTAGGTTTTACTACTTCTAATGACATTATCTGTCATAGGTGATTGATATGTAACTGACAGGGTGTATCTCAATTATATGGGGTCCCTGAACCATTCACAGGAATAAAGACCTGGTAAGTCCAGATAATCATTAGCAGTGTTGTTATACAGTTATCTGAATGTCAGTACTATACGGCACCTTTTGACTTCTGTGAATGTATATGGCATAAAAGCCCACGTTTGCATTTGTTCCCCACCTTTCCTGTAACTAGTCTAGTCCATGTACAGATTTGCTGTATCCAGGACTCTTTGTAAGCTTCTGAACCCCCAAAGCCTTTCTGTGTTGGAGGGAAGCCTTCTAGCTTATCAGTGGGAGTGGTGAGTACTGGGTAGCCTATCTACCACAAGATAAGTGTTTTTTGGCCCAGAAATTGTAGTTTATTGGCCATTTGGGCAGTTTTTCCATCTCTTTCAACTTTCTGGTTTAAAAGCCCGCATTTGCGCTTGTTTCCTGCCTTTCCTGTAACTAGTCTAGCCCAGATATAGATTTGCTGTATCCAGGACTGTTGGTAAGCTTCTGAGCCTCCCAAGCCTTTCTGTGTTGGAGGGAAGCCTTCTAGCTTATCAGTGGGAGTGGTAAGCACTAGGTAGCCTATCTACCACAAGTGGAATGGTTTCTGGCCCAGAAATTGTAGTTTATTGGTCGTTTGGATAGTTTTCCATCTTTTTCAACTTTCTGGTTTAAAAGACTGCGTTTGCGCTTGTTTTCCCACCTTTCTTGTAACTATTCTAGTCCAGGTACAGATTTGCTGTATCCAGGACTATGTGTAAGCTTCTGAACCCCCAAGCCTTTCTGTGTTGGAGGGAAGCCTTCTAGCTTATCAGTGGGAGTGGTAAGTACTAGGTAGCCTATCTACCACAAGATGAGTGGGTTTTGGCCTAGAATTGTAGCTTATTGGCCATTTGGGCAGTTTTTTCCATCTCTTTAAACTTTCTGGTTTAAAAGCCCACATCTGTGCTTGTTTCTCACCTTTCCTGTAACTAATCTAGTCCAGATACAGATTTGCTGTATCCAGGACTGTTTGTAAGCTTCTGAGCAGTGCCAAAGTCTGCTCTTCAATTTTTCGCTTAGATCTGCTAGTTCTCTCCTCTCCTGCACTTTTACTAGCATTTTAGTTTAGTACTTTACCAGACTTCTTATAGCAATTATTGTAGTACACAAAAGTGCTACCAGTAATAAACGTTCTACAAGGAAACAGCTCCAGTACTTATTAATGCCCATCCCTCCAGGCATGTCTAAAAGTCAGTTCCCTGTGCTTTCTCCTATTAACCTGGTGACCTTGGGGATCCTGAGGCAATGTAGCAACTGCCTCATGTACACTGACAACCCTCTCCTCTTACCCCCAACACTCAGACTTGTAAGAGATGCACTTATATATCCAAACTGGAAGCCATGCACTCTCCAGCCAAGACTGGAGTAGCTGGTCAGGAGGAGAAGGTCAACACTTGCACCACACCACATGCAACACATAGCCCTTCAGAACACACACAAGCATTGCCTTCACAAAAAAACACAAACCACACACCCACCTTCATGGAGGCTCTCAATAAAAGTCTAACCAACAAATCTAGCCCAGGCGGGTATGACCCTAGTCTTGAGCAGCCTCCTACCATCACCCAGAATGATACCACAGTACAAGCAGACAATGATTGATTTCAATAATTGGCTAAGTTTCTGGTGACAGTCTAAGGGGATCCAGTATCTGTCTGCCTGGGATGACATGACTGACAGACTTCAATGCTTTGCCAGAGATGGCCTGCATCTGTCACCCCTGGGCTTCCGGACACTGGCCAAGACTCTTGCCACCCCTATAGTACCTTTTTTAGGCAGTGTTCCAAAGACCAAATTAACACCATAACAGCTACAGTCAAATGTAATTTGAGGGTCATGCTGCTCAACGCTAGAAGTCTAAATCTCAAAATGCACTCACTTAAAGTACTCCTTAAAATGGAGAACATCGACATTTGTGCTGTAACAGAGACCTGGTTCAAGGCAGCAGAAAGCACCCTTGCACTACCAGGCTACAACTCATTCCCCACCTTTCGGCCCCAGAACTTGGACTGAAGCTCCAAAGGCGGTGGTGTTTCCATATTCATAAAGGATGCCACACCACCAGACTGGTAGCCCAACATAATGTATCTGAGATACTTCAGGTGCAGCTAACATTGGGTAAAACAGTGATTCAGAATGTAGCCTGCTATAGGTCCCCAACCATGTCCCAAGATTAACACTCCACATTCCTAAGCACCCTGGAGAATATTAGGGTCGAACATAACACTCTCATACTGGGCAATTTCAACTACCCCTCCATTAACTGGGAAAACTACTCATGTACCAATACACTTGCCCAGTGCTTTCTGGAATTCATTAATTCCAATGCCCTGGACCAGCTCGTTCTTACCCCCACTAGAGGAAGAAACATCCTTGACTTGGTCATTACTAACATGGGCAACCATTTCTCTAAATCCATAGTCAACTCCTCCCTGGTTAGATCCGATCACAAGCTAATCACCTTGGAAATCCACAGCCCTCCAACACCCCCAACAAAGGTAACCACCATGAAAAACTTCTCCAAAGCTAACTCTGGGCTTCTAAAAATAGAGGTGGCTAACTTCATGGCACCCATGAAAATGGAGAATAGTTGCATGACCACCAAATCATACACCAATGCACTGTATGAACATGTACACAAATGCATGGATCTCACTATATCCAATAGAACTAAGACGCTCTCTTCAAAAAAAAAAAGGAAGCCAATCTGGTGGTCCCCTGCCATAAACAAACTCTACAACAGAAGGAGGAACCTGATGCGGAATAAGGTGAAGTCCCAAGACTGGAAAAACTCCCTTATTAGCCTCAACAAAAGGTTGAGATCCCTCATCAAATCCTCTAAAGCTAGCTATGAAAACAGAATTGCAGCAGATAATAAAAACAACCACAAGGCCTTCTATAGTTATGTAAAAAATGTCCATGGCAATACCCAGATTTGCTCTGAGCTACTGCACAATGGTACCTCCTATACCGAGCCAACAGATATTGCAAATATACTGGCAGACAGATGCAGTGCTAACTTTATCCCAGGACCAATCCCAATACCAGTAGATTGCCAGGCACCCAGTATTACTGCTGCACAGGTTAAAACAGCACTGTCCAAGGCCAGGAATACAGCTTTTATGGGACCTGACAGTATCCCTGGCTGTGTTCTACATGAACTACAGAGTGAACTGGCACATCACCTATGTGCCCTGTTCAGTCACAGCCTCACCTCAGGCTTTGTCACTACCAAATGGCTCACTGCTACAGTCATCCCTCTCCACAAAGGAGGAGCGACTACAGACCCCCAGAACTATCACCCCATTAGCCTGATGTATCTGATATGCAAAGCTATGGAAAGCATCATCATGGACCTATTAAACAAGGATATAGGGAATCTCCAAACTGGATCCTACACAGTTTGGTTTTGTGAAGGGTAGATCATGCCTGCTAAACTTGGTCAACTTCTTTGAGTCAGTCCCCAGAGCTGTGGATGAAGGTATGGTGGTTCATGCAGCCTATCTTGATCTGGCCAAGGCCTTTGATACCATTCCCCACTCAGGAATCATAGAAAAATTTACTAAGCTAGGCATCAACCCCTATATCACTAGGTGGATTGCAAACTGGCTCACAGATAGAACCCACAGTGTGAAAGTAGCTGACTCCAAGTCAGACTGCCGATCAGTCATGAGTGGAGTCCCTCAGGGTTCGGTCCTGGGTCCTCTCCTGTTTGGTGTATACTTCTCTGAAGTCCAGGCCAACACAAAGGGACTCTGGCTGACAAGGTTTGCAGATGATTGCAAGTTGGGAGCTATTATTAACTCCCCAAGTGATGTTGACATCCTACAGAAAGGCCTCAATGAGACCAACAACTGGTGTCAGAACCATGGCCTTAACCTCATTTCCAAAAAATGTGTCTTCATCCCTCTTGGGAAAAACCTGGTTCCCTTGAATTACCACATTGATGGTAGTCCACTGAACATAGAAGGTATTATAAGAGATCTGGGAACACAGGTTGACAGCAACCTCTCTTTTGACCACCATGTTGTCGCTGTGATCAGAAAGTCCTTCTGTGTGGCACATCTCATTACTAAGGGTTTTGCATCCAGGAAGAAAGAGGTCATTGTCTCCCTCTATTCTTTGTTCATTAGGCCAGTCATTGAGTACAATGCCCCATTTGGCATGTACCTCACTAGACACCTGCAACAACTGGAGAGGCCACAAAAGTACCTCACAAAGAAGATCCTAGGCCTTAAACGCTTCTTCTATATGGACAGACTCAAAAAACTCCAACTATTCTCTGTCTCATATCGCCTACTTAGAGGCAATCTCTGCTTGACTGACAAAGCCATGTCTGACCCAGCTCTGTTAGAAATGCTACATCTAAAGAAATCCCAATCCCTCTGCACCACACACTCCAGAGACCTCAACCTCATTACCACAATCAACAGAACATGCTGGAGGGACAGATTCATAACCAAGAGACTGCCTATGCTATGGAATAGACTTCCCATACATGTCAAGCAGAGCACCTCACTGGTCCTCTTCAAGAGAAATCGTGATGAGTGGATGGGAAATAGAAAATTCACCCCAGGAATCACTCCAGTGGCTCTACTTGACAGAGACACTAAGAACTAAGGTTGGGTGGCACGATGCCAGGGTAATCCTATGGACTAGGCTTGTAAAGGCTCCAGGGCTGTTAACCTAGTCCAGAGCTATGAACCTATGTGCCATCTGTCTCATTTTACAACACATCCACTAGATGCCTCCTCCATTAACCCATCCACTGATCTTGAGGTGGGATGTGATGTGTCTGACTCTGATATTATGGTCAATGGCACACGGGCCACTGTATAGAGTTCATTATCCATCTCAGAAAGGATAGATATGTGTTTCATGCTGTAGCCTCCAATAGGGAGGATAATGTGTCCAGTCTGTCTGATGATGTGGGGTCATCAGATGATGGACATGATGATGACCATGACCTGCTTTTCAATGTAGAGTCTGGAAACAATGGTGAATTTCCCCATGACAGATCACTACTGTCCATTGGGAGTGTAGCTGATGTGTATGGACACATGACAAAGGGTGCCCACTTACTATTACAGGCAAATGAATATTCACAGCAATATCATGGCTCTAACATGCACACATTTGCTTGTGCCACAGACTGTGTAGCACATCAGCAGTGTGTGTTACGTGACAGTCAGGAGGACAGACATGGAGAAGTCATGGCAGCACTGGCTGCACAGCATGACAGTGTGGTATCTGTTGCATGCTGCATTGAAAGCCTTGTTATGGTCATTCTAGAGCTGTGTATTATATGTCATAATTGTACTGAGCAGATTACTTCCAGTGGAGAGAGGTAGACTCCACCATTAGACCCACACATGACTCTTGGACATCAATATGCTGCAGTGTGCATGCACATCTGCTGTTGGTCATGCCACTTTGAGCCTAGCAGTCACTCCCAGACAGACACATCGCATTACCCAACCCTGTGCTCCTGCCCACAATGTGTCCCAGAATGCTAGGGTCACCACACCCAACTCGTCGATACAGCATGGTCGGCCAAGTATTTCAGGATGTGGCAGGGTGAACAGGACCATTTTGTGAGACATCAGTGTGGATACCCTAGACTACATTAGAGTTACATTGATGGTTGATAAAATGTGCATTCTGCTGTGTCATTCTGACTCTGTGGCAATGATGGCTGCTGTGCTGACCACCGACTAATTAATGTATAGATGTTTTTTTCAAATGTCTGATGCCACAGGATTTTGTCTGATTATTTTTCTCACATATATGACTTACTTCTATTTGTGATATGTAGTTCTTGTGTATCATTAGTATGTGATAATACAGAAATTTATAACATCAATGCTCTGTGTGACAATCTCCATGCTTCTATGTTTGCATCTGTTTCTAGTTGACATATAGCACATATTTACTTGGTTAACAGCATGTTATCTTTGTCATCCAGCACTGATTGCTACATTACTCATTTCTTTGTTGTCTGCCATTCCCACATGCACAGGCATGTCTCTGTGTGTATACCTGTGTTACTTATAGCATTTTAATATGGGAATCTGGTGCTGCAGGTGCCTCACCGTCAGCACTCATTGAACTTCTGTGGATCTGTTTCCATTTTGTATCCCCATGCTGGCATGTAGTTCCCATGTGTGTCTTCCCATATCTCACTGATTACACACACACACACACACACACACACACACACACACACACACACACACACACACACACACACACACACAGATATATTGTATTGTTTCTTTATGAGATGGTGACCTTGCTTTAAGGTGTGTTT